>NW_017731750.1:1335189-1336813 GCF_001890085.2 Hipposideros armiger | reverse complement strand
CTTTAACACAGCACATACAGCTGAGGGCATGGAGCAGGGAGAGAGGGAAGGTATGAAGCCGTAGAAGGAGGGGGCTGATTGGAAAAGAAGGACCCTGAAGATGGAGGAGTGGTTGAAGAGAGAGCTAATGCTGCATGACTCACATTTTACTTGTGAATGAGGAGGAAAAAATGGCTACGAAGAGTAAGAGTTAGGCCTTGGATAGGGGCTACATAAAAGTGATAAAAGTCTGAAATAATTGCCCAGAGGAATGGGAATGGGTGAGCTGGCCAAGAACACAAAAACTAGTTGATGCTGTTCTGATGTCCCAGAAATATAAATTCAATAAATTCCCCATGAGGATTTCTTGACAAAAAGTACTATGAATTCAGTTGTCAAACTTAAATTTCATTATTCATAACATTCTGTATGTATATGTGAAAAATAGTAGCAAAGTTAAGAATGAGGGATATAATATATTTAGCCTGAAAACACCTTGGTTGGGTACACCATGAATTCATGGAAACCTGATTTAGATCAGGAGCCTTCGGAGATCCACAGCTCATAGCTTGGGAATCACTTATCTTTATAGTTCTTTTCAGCTGTAAACTCCCTTGGCTTTTACCAGGGGAGGAAAGGGTCTACAGTGTCATCAGAGATGGAACACTTTACAGCACATTGCTTTCAGGGCACTGGCTGAAAGCTGAGTCATGTATGTTTTGTGAGGTGCCTGTGGTGCCTACCTTCTCTGTGGTAGGTGGCCCTGTAATTAGTGACATTACTCATTAATAACTAATTCAGATTGGTGATTAACAATTAGCAATCCTTAATTCAACATATAATTTGATGATAAATTAGAGTAGAGGAGCCATTACAGCTTGTCAGACAATTTTAGTTGAAAAGGCTGTCCTGGATATGTATAGTTGCTGGGATCTCAAATTCTATGCATAAATGTATATAAAAGGAGGTTATTTTTTTCTCCATAAATGAATATGACTAGCTTACAAATAGGAAATTTTTAAGTGAAGAGTCAGGTTTTCTTAGACTTTGTAATAGAGATAGCTTCCCTATACATCAGCAAATGTATTGGTAGGAACTTCCAGGGATAGTATTAATAGATTACATGATCCTCCTGAAGGACTTCATGGGCTGGCTAGAGACACAGGGCCAAGTGCACGTGATCACATGTCAGCATGGTGAGACTGGATTCATGGAAGAGGGAACCTTGAGAATGGAGTGGATATAAAAGCTCATAAAAACCATAACTAGCACTGGACTTTTCTATGTACCAGGCATTGTTCTTGTGCCTTACACAATACAAATCTATACCTCCTACTAGCCCTATGAAATAAGTATTATTATCCCCATTTCACAGACAGGTCCACTGAGGCATGAGGGTAACCACTTCACCCAAGATCACACACCTAGTAAGAGGTGAAGCTATGATTCTGCTCTGGTCCGTCCAGAGTATGTACCGTTACCCACTGTGCTGTCTGTCTTTAAAAAGGTGTGACTTGCTGGGCCTTGCAAGCTGAAGGGTACTTGCACTGACAGAGTGTGAGGGAGACAACACAGAGGTATAGTAGTGAAAATGAGTGTGTGGAGTCCCTAAGACCACCCTTGGATTTGATGATTCACTAGAAGG
>NW_017731750.1:1333316-1334299 GCF_001890085.2 Hipposideros armiger | reverse complement strand
ATTTATCACAGTGAAGGGATATGGATTACAATCAGCAAAGGAAAAAGATGCATAGGAAAGAGTCCAGGAGAAACCAGGCATGAGCTTCTAGTTGCTCTCTTCCTGTGGACTTCGTGGGTCATGTTTCATTCTCCCAGCAATGATAGTGTAAAAACATGTATGAAGTATTGCCAACCAGGAATGCCCTCCTGGGCCTCAGTGTTCAGGGTTTTTACTGGGGGTCAGTCACGTAAGCATGGAGTACCCATATGACTAACCTTGGCTACTCAGTCTCCAGCACCATCACCACCCCAGAGGTTAAACTAATATGGCATGGCTCAGGGCCTCAGACACTGTCTTATCAGACAGGATATTCCAAGGGCTTAGAAGTTATCTCCTAGGAGCCCAGCAAGAACCAGTTCTTTCTTTGGAATGTTCAGGGTTTGGGGAATCCAAGTCCACTGAGTTAACCCTTTACTGTATAATGAGGACAGGGTGTTTTGGATCTGGTGAGGAGACTGAATGTAGGGAGTGTGCATTAAAAAGTAGAGGTGGGGGACTTCCGGTAAGATGGCGGAATAGACAGATGCTGTGCCGACTGCCTCCCAGGATCACACCAAAATTACAAATAATTTATAAGATATTCAACTTTGGAAGTTCCCTGAACACTAGATGAACAGAACCTCTAAATGAAGGACTTAAAGTGGAGGCCACATCGAGTCTGGTAGGAGGGGCGGAGAAAACAGAGGGCAAACCCCATGAGGTACACCTCAGTGGTGGGGAGGCTTCTCCAGTTGGGAAAGAGATCATCCAGCCCCACACTGTGCTCACCAGCCCAGAGTTACTTTGCCAGGAAGAGAAGTTATACGATAGCTGGAAGTAGAAATTAATGAGGACTCTCTTTGCTCAACTCGGTGAGGCTGAGGGCAGCTGGAGCACCAGTGGAGCTCACAAACGGACTCGCTCACTGGTGATCTATCTATACATCAAAGCAATCACAGAGC
>NW_017731750.1:1325471-1328576 GCF_001890085.2 Hipposideros armiger | reverse complement strand
CTTATCAATTCCTATTGTGTACAAACTGCTGTTGTAAGCAGAAAGGATGTTTCAGTCCTTTCAGACTTATCCATGTTTACACATTTTTGAGACCCCAAATGAGGACTCAGTATTCACTGCTGGAGTATGCTTTAGAGGCAAAGAATCGGTGTTTGTCCTTCTGTAAGTTTGTCAAATGGGAGACATACCCAATTCTTTAAAACTTTGGCTATTTGGCCAAGTAGCTGGAAAGAATGTCTAGTAACAATCACAGTTGTCAGGACCTTGAAGGAGCATCATCTGCAACTTTCTGACTTCTTGAGAAAGCAGCAGGGATGGCTTACATGGAAACAGGACATCACTGTTCAGTTGTTGGCTCTGCAAAGCCTTCCATAGCTCACTGCTCCCTTCCCCTGTTGCTCAAAGAATGTGTGACTCCACAGCTGGGAGCACGTGATATGCAAATGGCCCCAGGTGTCAGTCCCAGGATGAAATAGAACACGCTCGGGATGCCAAGCCTTGTGTTCTAGGCTCGATGCGACCACTGGCTTGAAGCTTCAGCTTACTTCTCTGTAAAACATAGATGTGGTACAGACACAGTCTATGAGACCTTGGACAAGTTACTTAACCTCTCTGTGCCTCAGATTCTTCATCTGTGAATGGGGCTGTTACTCTATTTTACAGGGTTGTCATGAAGACTAAATGTGCTAATGCATGTAAAGTGCTTAAGATGCTAGCTATTAGGATTGTTGTTACTGTTGTAATTGCTCTTCGGGACCTGCAATGGCAAGTCTTACCCCTCGCTGTGGGAATCCGACAGCTTTTCTCTTCTCATCTGGTCCATTCATACATGACTATGACAACCCGATCATTGTGTTATCCCTGACTCAGCACCCTACAGATGGAGCAGAACCCCGGGTGCTAGCAAAGGAGAGGCATTTTTAATGCCACGGGATTTGCACAGGAAAATAAAGGCTCACGTTCACCAAGTCAGTCCCTTTAGGGAGGCTGTTCATTATCAAACTGAAGTGTGCTTACACTCTGCTTTTGGGTAAGATGTGCTTCTTCTTGACATCACCTATGTACCTCCAATACCAGCCTGCGTAGATCAGTTTTTCCTTTTGTGTGGCACACTGATGTCACTGTGAGATACCTGTCTTTGGAAGCCAAGTCCCCAGGCAGTGCCCTGGAGCTAGAGCAAGGCCTGCAGGGTAACCATTCTTAGCGATGATAAGCAGGCACCTGCCTCCATCAACCAACATGTATTGTGACAGCTCACAGCAGCAAGTAGGAGAATCTGAATAATGTGGGAAAGGCTTTCCTCCTCACTTATAAAGAGGTTCAATGAGGTGGACTGCCAAAATGTGGATAAGTTTCATTTTAAATTTAAGATTTAAAAAATTAGAAGACACTTTACCTCCGAGTTAAATGCCCCATTCTGAGTTATTGCTGGACATAAATGGGGGAGGAGCTATAGCATTAATTTTAGCACATTGATCTGGCAGGATGAGGATAGCTCAGATTCCTCTGTGGTTGGAGCTACATGGGTACAGTTGTAGGTGGGGTGGACAGGGGCAGGCTCCAGCCATTATTTGGGTAGCTTTAACCCCCCTTTCCTAGATCATCCTGGAATACGCCATCTTCTGGGCCCTTTCGTATTCCTTCTTTCTCCTGCCCTTCCCATGTCTCTTTTCCACGTCACTCTCAAAGCCCAAAAAGTAACTATGGAAGAGTGGAATTGAGTTCAGAGCAGAACATGTCCTTTCTTCATTTTCCCCCACTGCCCCGTCGTTTTCTCTGCAGCATAGTTTAGAGTTCATTCCTTGTCTCCTGGCCCGTCCAGTCTACAGCGCATTGTTACCCCTCAGTCGTTTTTAGGGGGTGCTTGTTCTCAAGCCCCAGCAGCCTTTTCCACTTACCCAGCTCTCTGGCAATACTTGCCAGAATTTCATCCTAACTTCACAGCTTTAAATGTTTGAGGTTCCACTTGGAGCCCAGCACCTATCTATTTCCACCTTTCTTTTATGGAAATACGTATTTCATTTCTCTTAGATTGGAGAGAAAGCAAATAGAATTTCCATTCAGAGCTTGCAAAGTTAATTATAAGCACTGATAGCAGAGTCTGCGGTGCCCTTCTCTGCCAAATAATGAGCTACCAGCAGTCCAGCACACACAAATGGCCAATTGCTGATACCTTACTGGACATAGGCATTTTCAGTCAGTTGACCCAGCACAGTTTTTAAGGCTGCAGAGTTTTAACCAAACTCTTCCAAAGTAGGGAAATTTGGGCCGACACTGCAATTCCTATCTAGAGTTTTAGGTCACAAACTTTTTGCTGCCAATGTGGCTCTAAAAATAGGTTCTGCAACCAGGCACTCAAGAAGTCAGGCGCAATGGGCTTCATTTCCTCTGAGAAGTCCAGGCCACATATCCTTAAACATTCTGGTAGCAGCACCTCCTCAGAGCAGGGCAGAGGCTGAGACAAGCTGGATTCACTGCCATGAACCACCTCACTACCAGCCATGCTTGATGGAGAGAGGCCCCTTCAAAGCCTTTTGAGAACAGCGGTGTGTGAGCCCTGGAAAGCTTGTGCGCCACACGGGAGGCCCTTCATCGACCTGGGAGGGTGCCCACATCAGTGTTTTGGAGTCTTACTTCTGTGTGTGAAGTTCAGTGGACCCCCGGGCTCCTAAGAAGTTTAACTTAAAGGAAAAAGGAGAGAATTGTTCCTTGTGTGTCTTTTATTAACATTGAATTTCTGGCTTCGGTGCCTGTGGTGACTGCAGGTGGTTTTGTAGATAGAACCTATTTGGGGAGAGTCATTCCGGGCTATAGCCAAACCCTGAGTGTCAGCTGGAGGAAGGGCTCTGAGACGATTCCAGGCAAGCCACAGCCTTGCTTTTCTTTCCCTTTCCTGTCCCTTTCCTTTCATTTTCTTTTTTCTTTTCTTTTCTTTCTTTCTTTTAAAGACTTATTAAAATATTACTAACATACACTATTATATTCGTTTCAGGGGTACACAATATTTATTCAACATTTATATACCTAAAGAAGTGATCACCATGATAAGCCCAGCAACCATCTGACAGTTATGCTATCACAGTGTTATTGACTATATTCCCTGTG
>NW_017731750.1:1314267-1321571 GCF_001890085.2 Hipposideros armiger | reverse complement strand
GCTGTCAAATGACATAGCAATAACATAGATACGAATGACTCTAGTACTTCCAAAAACGAACTAGTGCCATCTGTTGCAAACATGTGTCATGACTTTTCTGACAACCCAATATATTCTCCAACGCCCTACACACTCTCTAGTGGTAACATCCTCCACTCATAAATGATCCTTTTGTTTAGCTATTTATCTCTAAATAACATACACTCCTACTGCTTGTTTTTGCGATTTAGGCATGATTTCATAGCTTTTGGCTATGGGAAATAAGGTAATAATGCTTTATCACTCACCCACACTCACCCCTGCCACATACTTCTCATTCCTCCCCCCATCCTCCATTACAATTATAATTTTTTAGATCATTTTTAAACATGTACCCTTATTATAACTACTTACAGCTCATTTACATAGTATACTTTGGTTATTTCCCCTTTCCTGTTCAGATTTTGTTTTTCCTATATGTAATCATTGTCTTTTGGTTTGTTTGCTTACTTGTTTTCTATATACTTTTCACTAATTCAACCCCAAACCCTCTGCCGCTTGTGTGAATTCCCTCTCAAGCCTCTCAGCTACATTAGGTATTCTGCCCAGTTCACCTTTTTGAAGAAAACTCTCCAGCAAATCCTTTCAATCAATTGGAACTGGCTTTCCAATATAACAGACTCTGGGGTTCCCTTCCCCTCTCTCTTGTGTTGCATCCCCTGGTCCTGATCCAAGTCATTTTTTCCCCGTGGCTTACTCCCTCATTTTAGTCCTGCATATCCTCAAGTAAATTTTTTAGTCCTTGCATATCTAAAAATATCACGGTTCCCGTTTCCCACTTGGAAAGATTTTTCCCTCAGATTTTAAAGGTCGTGATCCATTGTCTTATAACTTCCTACATGGCTATTGAGAACTCTGGAGACATTCTGCCTCCAATTCTTTGAATGTAACTTCTCTTTATCTCTTTAGAAACCCTTTTATCACAGGTATTCTGAAATTTCATGATGTGCTTTGGGATTTATTTTTATCCATTTTGCTCAACACTCAGTAGAACTTTTCAATGGAAATTCATGTTCATTGTTGATATTTTTCATGTGTGTGTGTGTGTGTATGTGTGTGTGTGTGTTCTCTCCATTTTTTGGAACTCCTTTTATTTGGATTAATCTTCTGGAGTGCTTCTTTAATTTTCTTATCTTTACTCTCTTATTCTTCATTTATTATTTATTTATTTGTTTATTTATTGTTATTTTTTTCTGGGAAATTTCCTTAACTTTATTTCTAAATCTTCCTATTTTTGCTTTTTGGTTCTCTAACTGATCTTTTATCACAGCACCCGGTTCTTGTTTTATGAATACAATATGTTCTCTATTTATCTGAGGATGTTAGTAATATTTATTTAAAACAAAAGGCATGTACATCTCTCAAATATAATGCTAAATCAAAGAATACAGATCCCAAAGAATATATAGTATTTTATTATTTTAATATAAGTTTCAAAATCAAGCACAACTAATCTACAGTGTTGGAACTTAAGATCTGGTTATCTTTGGACCAGTCATCACAGGGTGATGAGTATACAGAAGGATACTGGAAGACTGGTCATCTTCTGTTTCCTGATTTGGATGATGATTAAGTAGTGTGTTCTCTTTTCTTGACTTGGATGATGGTGAAATGGTGTGTTCTGTTTCTGAAAACTATCTGAACTGAGCACTTGAGATTTGTGTGAATTTCTGTATCTCTACTTTAATAAAAAGTTTCATTATAAATAATAACTGGCCACATTTCTGAAATCTTTATAAGTTCTAATAATTTTTGTTGATTTTTTTTCAAGGTAGAGCATCATATTATGAAAAACAAACATAATTTTGCCTCTTTTTCCCTTTCATTCTATACTTTTTTATTGCCTCAATTGAAATCTGCAAAGCAATATTGAATATTAATGGTGACAGCAGATCTTTATCTCATTCCTCACTTAATGCAATGCCTTGAGCATTTTTCACTGTTATAACTAATATTGGTTTGTTTTAAATAGACACAAAGTTAGGGAAAGTTTCTTTCTAATTTACTAGGAGTTTTTCCTAGGAACACATATTGAATGTTTTCACATGCCTTTCTGGCATTTATTAAGGTGATTATAATTTTTTGTTTTGAATCATATTAATATATTGTCTAAAATAGCACCACATTTGTATTCCGGGAATAAACTGTACTTGGTCCTGGTGTGTTAATTGCCAGTATTTTAGTTAAAAATTTCAACCCTCAATTGATTAGTGAAAATTGTATATAGTTCTCTTATTTTTGTATGTATGTGCTGTCTTTTAAAAAGATAAGAGCCTTACTGAGATATATACACATGTATATATACATATATATGTATAATGTCGTACATTTTACTCTTTCAATGTGTTTACAATTAAATGATTTTTAGTGCGGTATATTCACAGGGCTGGACGGCCATCACCATGATTTTAGTACCTGTTCATTGCCCTTAAAAGAAGTCCCTTACTCATTTCCTCCTGGCCTCACAGTCCTAGCACTCACTAATCTACTTTCTGTCTTTGTAGATTTGCCTATTCTAGGCATTTCATGTAAATGGAGTAAGTGGTATTTCATGGCTGGCTTCTTTCACTTAGCATAATGTTTTCAAGGTGTGTGTGCTGGCTTTACTGCTTTTATAATGAGCTTTATACACATTTGGAGAAAATTATGAATTTTTTATTTTCTTTTATGTTCTGGGCTACTTAAGATCACATGGTATTTTTCTATTCCTCAAAGAATTGATGGAATTTATTTGTAGCACAAACTGGGTCTAGTGCCTTTTAAGATAGTAGTTCCTGATTACTTTTCCAGGGTTTTCAGTAGTCCACACCAGTTTTCCACTCTACCTCAGAAGCTTCCTGGGTTGGCATTTTTACCATTCATTTATCATTCAAACATTTAAAGGCTTTTTGATGTTTGTGGTCAAAGTGCTTTTCTCAGTCCTAATGGCATTTTATGTGGGTTGTTTTTTTTTCTCTCCTTTTAAAATTAGATTGAATTTTAGTTGGCCTTTTCTAAGAACCGACTCAAGAGTTATCAATTCCCCCTTTTCCCTGTATATGAATTCGACAATCTGCTTTGTCTCTTCCTCTTTTACCCCTGGTTTCTTGCTTTGTAGCCTTTTGAGCTGAAATCTCAGTTAATTTATTTTCCTGTTGTCTTGTTTAATAGCAAAGGCATTTAATGTTATGTGTTTTCCTCTGAGTACTGATCTTGCCACAGCTCATAAGATTTTANTTTATACCTGGAAATTTGAACCTCTTATTCCCCTATACCTTCTCCTACATATTTAATTTTCAATTACAGCTGACATTCAGTATTCAACTTCATCTCCAATTCTATTATAATTCAATGTAGTCTAGTTTGTGAATGTATATATGTATGTCTCTTTTTGCCAATTCTCAGTAAAGATTTGTAGCAAGTTTGCTTGCATATACTGAGAAGCAAACTAATAATAATTCTTAATCCAGAAGTTACTGTTACTTCTGTCTATACCACCCCATCCCCCATGTCACTCCCAGCAGTGACTGATCTATGTTATTATGAACTAGTGGAAGCAAAAAGGCAGTGATGCCAAAGAAAAGTCATACATGTGAACTTTTTCACCCTGCATCTGGCACCCTAGCCACAATTAAATGCTCTGACATGGAGATGAATGATAAAATAGCACATCTGCCATTAAGTTGTTATGAAATTTCTTTAGTTTTAAGTCACATGGCTTGGACAGAAAAGTGCAGAATACTCAATCATTCTTTCACTCGCCAGCACATATTTATTGAGCCCTTACTATATGCCAGGCTCAGCCAATTCAAAGATCTTGGGACTGCGGCTATGTTTGGGTTACTGATAATATTCTGTCCCTTTGGAAATGCTCAGCCTCTTCAGGAAATGTCCACTCTCTGGTGGCTTCTGGGGATGTGGGAACAGGGAGGCAGGCGCATGCCCCCTCGTGGCTGAGTGGAAGCCTCCAGTTCTTATCGTGTCTCTCCTTCCCTTCAGCAGTGTCCCTTGCCCTGGGCAGCGTCCCTTGCCCTGCTGGTGTTACTGGCGGATATCTGCAGCTGTGTGGCTTGTGATCTGACTTCTCAGCGTGGTCACGGCCCATCTGCCTTGGCTCCCATGGCTTGTGCTGGCTGCTGGCTGTAGGCACCTGAACTTAGGTTGTCTTTCTCCTCATCCCTCCCAGTCTCAGCTGCAGACTCCTCTGGCCCCAGGGAGACCTTCAGCTGCCCCTTCCCCTCCCCTCATGGGAGTGAGCCTCCTGCCACATGGCCCCAGTGCACCATCATGTCCACTTTGGTGAGGTGGGCCCCAGAAGGATATGAGGCCACCTGTGCGGGAGGATCTTCCATGGTTCCCATGGAAAATAGAGACTCCCCCTCCCCAGGGCCCTGTGTTCCAGCCTCACTGTGGAGCACATTTCTCTCCCTCTCTCTCTGGGCCTAATCACCCATCACCACCTTTCTCTCTATTTCTCCTTCACATGAGACCTTAGGTGGGAAAACTGTGGGCTTTCATTTAGAGCACTTCTGACTTCTTCTCAACACCAGCCCCAGTGCTTGGCTTTAGTGTAGTGAAAGGGTTTTCTCTCCAGTTGTGGGAGCCCTGTGGCCTGCTTCCTCCGAGCTTAGCATCCCCTCCCAAAGGCAAGGTGACGGAACTGAGATAATTCATAATCGCCCGCCTGATCATTTAGAGCAAAGGTCCGGTTGCCCCAAAGAGGAACGCATATGAGCAGTTTTGAGTCACCTCCATTGCACAGGCCTTGCCTTTTCTTGAGCAAAGAGAAGGGGATTGGTCAAGAATAACTGCCCCAGGCTCTGCTTTGCCCAGGTATTAGAGGACAAGTGGGGACTGCGGTGAGGACCTCTGTCTTTTGTCAGCCCTGCTCCCCATTCCCAGGCTTGTTTTCCACCAGCTCCTCAGAGAGCTATGCCCAACCTCCTCCAGTGCAAACTCAGTCCCATGCCAAGTCCTGGGCCCAGGCATGTGACGTGGTAGCCAAGGTGCAGTCCAGCCCTGCTAAGTGTTCACCTCTTCAACCTGGAGCACCACCCCACCCCCACCTGCAGGTACCCCTACCCGACCTCCTCCTTCCCACACTCCCACAGGCCTTTGTTCTGATCCTGAGGCCCCTGGGTCTCATTCCCACGTCTAAATGCTCCATCCTGCCAGGGTGCCCTGTTCATAGCATCCTGGCTTCCTGGCAGCCAGGGGCCTTTCTTACTTTGGCCAGTCCCTCTCTCAGGGCATACCAGTTGACCACTCAGATTCCTAGGCTCCTGGAAATCGTTGCTGTGCCTGCCTGCCCCAGAATCGCCCCTCTGAATCCTGCTTCTTTGTTGCCCTGCTGTGCCCCTGCCCCAGCTCCATGATCGATCTTTGGGCTTTTGCTCAGATCACTGAGCTCTGGTGGTAAGTTGCTGGAGCCCTCAAGTGTGGTAACTTTGCCTGAAGGGCGGAACTTCTTCAGTCCACCTCTGTGTCCCTGTAGCTAGTACATGACATTCCTTGAGTCCAAATGGCCACCTTCATCTTTCCAACCCATCTCTGTGTATCCCCTTGAATATACATTCATGCCTCTAAGTAGTAAGGGATGGTGGTCTGATTGCTTATACAGTTTATGTGACTAGGGCATACATACCCTCCTCCACTAAATCCTATAGGAGTCTCTTAAAAGTAACTATGCAAAGGAAAAAAAATCTCTTAAATCTTGTAGCCATCCCTGGAAAACTGGAATATTTGCTTGAAGAAACTTGAAATTGCAGAGACTTCAAGTCCTGAGGAATATGAGGAGGGAGGAGCCAGGCTGACAGCCATGAAAGCAGAGCTCCATAATTTGTCTATGGGCATTCATTCAGGAGGAGAAAACTAAGAATGGTTTTCTTCCTGCTTCTAATCTAGGTGTCGTCTTCCAGCCTAGCAGAGAGCAAGGGCAGTGACGAGGAGACTGGAGAATTTTAACATCACATTGTAAAAATACATTTTTATTATACATTTGCTATAAAATTTATTACATATTCATTGCAAATTTAATATTTATTGTAAAAATTTTTAAATGTTAAAAAGTATTAGATAATCATTCATATTCACACCACCAGTGACAACCACTATCGATAGTTCATTAGTATCTGATTCATTAGTATCTTACATATTTTAAAATATTTTGTAGTTTTATAAAAAGTTATGTATGTGTGTGTTTAAAAAGGCAACTATTTTGGGTTGTCGAAAAATTCATGACGTGTTTTGTCTGTGTTTTTCAAAGGTCATTTATTTATACAAAGAACAAAGATCAATCAATGACATATTGCCTGTTTTGTTTGATAACCTTTTGCCATCTTTCAGCAAGCTTCCTAATTCCTCATTCATAGAAGGACCTGTCTTTATTTGCGAAAAACTGAACAAGGTGCTGATTTACAGCCTCATCTGAATTGAATGTTATACCACACATAGAGTTTTGAAAAGAGTAAAACAAGTGGAAGTCTGACGGTGCAAGGTCAGGCGAGTATGGTGGGTGTGGCAACACATCCCATCCAAACGCCAATAATTTTTGACGGGTGATCAAACTTGTGTGTGGTCTCACGTTGTCGCGATGGAACACAGCTCCTTTACAATTAACAAGCTCTGGACGTTTCTGGATGATGGATTCATTCAAACTGTCCAATTGCCGACAGTACACTTTCGAATTGTTTGGCTCCTAGGTAGGAGCTCGAAAAACATGACACCTTTAAAATCCCACCACACTGAGGGCATAACCTTCCTCTGATGAATGTCTGCTTTCGATGTCGTTTGAGGTGAATCATCACATCGGGAGCAAGACCGTTTTGTGCACCACAGTGTTGTAAATAATCCACTTCTCATCACCAGTTATCAGTCGCTTCAAAAAAGGATCGGTTTCCTCACGTTTAGTGAGCTTATTGCAGATGTTTATACACGCTGTCAAATGAACTTCTTTTTCATGCGAAACCCAAATATTGAGCTTGCTTACTTATGTATCCTAGCTTCTTCAGGTGGTCGTGAGTGCTTGAATGATGGATGTTCAATGTTTCTGCAATCTCTCGTGTCATGTAATGTGGGTTTGACTCAATCAATGTCTTTATTTTGTCGTCTTCAACCTTGGTGGGCCTCCCTGACCAAGAAGCTTCGTTGAGATCAAAATCACCAGTACAGAATTTCGTGAACCATCCTTGGCACTGACATTCTTATAGAGCATTGTCACCATAAACTTTATGTAACTTTTCACAAGCTTGATGCACGTTCTTCCCTTTATGGAAGTAAAACAGTAA
>NW_017731750.1:1301213-1311109 GCF_001890085.2 Hipposideros armiger | reverse complement strand
GGTAGCCCATGGCAACCCACTGCCACAGGGAGTGCAGTCTACGCCGTCGCCGGCGACTCATGGCAGCCCAGCTCCAGGTTGAGCTGTCGTTCAGCATCTTAGCTGTGGAGGGCAGTGTCACTGGCCCTCATATGTGGGATCCGAACCGGGGCCCTCTGGGATCGCAAGCGAGTTCTTAACCATCGCGCCACTCGGCCGGCCCCTAGAAGTATTTTTTATAACCCAATGGTTGGTTTTAAAAATGTAAAACTTTGTGCTTAATTTCTTGCTTTAACTGTATTGTGGTGATTTTCTTTTTAAGTCTTAAAATTTAGGGGGATTAATATACGATCAATGTTTATGATGGTTATGGGGAAAGAAGTTGTGTTATCCATTGGGTAGAAAGTTGGTGTGCATTTTTAAAACCACTGGTGTTTGCCTCCTGGGTTTGTTCCCGAGGAGAGTTGTGGGCTGAGCTGAGCAGGGGTGGTGGTCTGCCCACTTTGGACACGGTGTCTGGTGGAAAGGGCAGTGTCTGCTGGGTATAGGCCCAGCGGCTCTGGGGCAACCATAAAGCATCTTGCAATTTTATTTTTTTCTGGCAAGTTCTGTTTCATGAAGTGTGGTCAGAATACTCACTCTGCTAAATCCTTGGTAGCTTTTTCTCAATTTTGCTCCATCTGCCTAAAGTAATTGCCAATTCTGCCTAGATCCTGGCCTTACATTCTGTCACTCTTAGTCTTCTTACTTGTCTATCCATAATTTTCTCTTTTCTCATTGGTGGTTCAGTGAGTCCCAGACTCAGGAGGGTAAGAGTCATGCTTACCTTGTGCGTTGTCATCTCTCTAGTCCTCTGCCCAAAACATAGTAAATAAACTCTTTTTTTGTTTGCATGAATTCAAGTTGAGCGTAGCTGCCTGGGTCGGAGCAGGGGTCGGGAAGTGCTTTCAGATTTCATTTTGAACGTCATTCATAATTATATTCCAGATTTTTTTGTCCATGTGTAGCATAATCAGCAAACTTGATTCCACATACTCACTGCTGACATTCTTTGCTATCTGTCCTTTATGTGTAAGAGAGCATGACAGGGGCAGATATGGAGAGGCGGTGTAGTGAGCACGTGTCTGGGTACTCTCCCATCCTCCTCCTTTTGACTGGTTTCATCTCTTTCAGCAGCACCTTCTTTCCTTCTTCAAAAATCCTCACTGGGGTGTATGTCTTCATCAGGTTCCTTTTGTCAGTGTCAACAGACACACCAATGGGCTCATTTGGGTTCTGTCATTGCAGCTCCTAGCTGGACTCTCCACAGCCTCTTGTAAGAGTTTTATCTGTCTGAGCATTGCTCTGTGACTAACTTGCTAATCTCCTATGTGCTCATTTACACTATAATTTTAAAAGTTCATGTAATAACTTAATATGTCTCGTGAGTATTAATACATTTCAGAGTACTTTTTTGACATTTCAAAAGAGTTTCTGTTCATCTTCTTGCTTATCCATTCAGCAACAATTTCTTGGCCATCACTATGAATGTACCTGACTCTGTGGGACAAACTATAGTCCCGCGCCCAGAGAAGACAGCTGCCTCTAATGCTGGCAGTCCATGCTCCCCAGCCTTCCACCTGGAACCTCAGGCCCCACTGGCCAAACACCACACTGAGCAGAAGAAGAACTTCTCTTTAAGAGATAGTCCTGTTGGCATAAGAGAACAGGTTAGACTTTGAAAATCAAGTACACTGGATCAAGCCTCAGTCCCAGCACTTGCCAGCTATTTGTCCTGGCCAATTTCAGGGAGCCACAGATCCCATGATAAGCTGCAGGACAGATTGCTGCATCTCAGGGCTCCTCTGGGAAGGTTAAGGTAGCTGATATGTGCAGCATCATTTACCTGAGTGTACAGCATATCATGCAAGCCAGTGGACTGTTAGTTCTTTTATGCTCTTCTGAAAATGAAGTGTGAGGGCTGGGAGGGAAGGACGAGGATATTTGTGCTGTTGCATTTACATTTTTAAATAAGCCTCTTTATAGAAGGAGCTGCAGGTGTCAACAGAAGGCAGACACACAGCCACTATTTCCCCTCCACTCTGTGTAGCCACACTGTGTTCCCCAGTTGGCCTGCTGTTTTCTCCTACCCATGTCCCACTGTGGAATGCTGCAGCAAAGCTTAGTGGGAGGGATTGGCCCAGATGTGCTGCTAGGCTTTGATGCGGGCTTGTCCTTTGCCATGCTGGGTACAGTGGGACCCTGTTCTGTGTATCAGTCAACTAACATCTGATTGATCTTTGGTTGCTCCAGGAACAAAGAAAGTAGAGCTTCCCCACTGAATTAAAAGTGGCACAGAGCAGTAAATAGGCACACCAGACACACAGGTGAAATTAATATTTCTGTAAAATAGACAAGAATGGCAGTGTTGGACCATAGGATTGGGAGGAATAGTAAACTACCATGAGGTTTCTTATTTCCTAATGTTACCAAGCAAAGACTTGCTGCCCGGCATGTGTAGGAGCCAATATTTTGACACCAGCTTTAGAGAAAAGAAAATGCTTTTTCTGCTAAGTCGACCTGCAAGGAGACAGGAGGCAAGGCTCAAATTTGTCCCCGATCCAGAGAGTTTGGGGCAAGTTTAAGGGATTAGGGGGAGCAGGCTGGTATGTGGGAGCACTGGTGGAGCAGTTTTGATTGGAGAGCTTTGGAGCTTGGCCATTCATGGTATGATATAGTAAGGGGCTTCGGCACCGATCTTCCTGGGCGATGGACCCTTTGCTTCTGAAGTTCCAGTGTTCAAGTTCCAGCCATGTCCTGGCCCTTTGGTTGGGAGTGGACGAGACTTTGGTCCTGGGTGCACTGGAGGACAAAGTTCTCTCCTCTGCACATGTTTCAGTTGCATGACTTGTGGTTTTGGCGTGTTGTCTCTGAAAAGTATCTTGTTAGAAATAGGATAGGACTAGTTTGAGCTGGTTCTGGTATTATATTATGTAGAATTTTTTATCACATATAGCAGATAAAAATAAATAGAAACTACAGGGGATAAAAAAATCACTCCTTTAACTCTTCTAGGTTCTCTACTGGGTTCCCATAAAAGAGGACAGATTTAGAAGAGACACAAACAGAAATTTATTAACATACATACTTCATGTACAACGGACCCTTGAACTCTACAGGGGTTAGGGATGCCGACCACCTTCGAAGTAAAAAGCCCACATGTAACTTAAGTCAGCCCTTCACATACTTGGATTCCCAACTGTGGATTGAAAATACAGTTGAACCTTGAACAAGAGGTTTTGAACTGTGTGAGTCCACTTGCCCTCTTGTTGACCTCTTGTTCAAGGGTCAACTATATATCTGGGAGAAACTCAGGGATAAATAAACTCAAAGAGGTGGTCTAGAAGTGGGGCTTAAATACCATCTTCAGCTAAATCAAAGGAAGACAGGTGTGGAGGAGATGAGTTATGGGAAGGGGGCCAGGAAAAGTACCCATAAACAAGGGTAAGGTAAGTTATGCAGATTTAATTCTGTGTCTTCTCCTTGGATAAGAGTCTCTTGTGATTTAGAACCATCCCTCTCTTCCTATTAGAGAGGGGAGACACCCTTACAAATGGAGATTTCCTTTATAAATGTTAATTTTCCTTATAAAAGGGGAACTTCTATTCTGATAGAGCTTTTCCTGCATTTGCTCTTTCTCAAAATAATCAGGTCAAAATAATTTTTATGCCAAAGAGGTGTATTTTGGGTGACATATTCTGGTCTTCTACAGTCACATTTTGGGCATATTAGGGTCTCCTACAAAACTAAATCATCACCATTCTAATAATAATTACAAGCAGGTTTGGGTGGCAACTGTCCATCTGTGAGTGTTATATGTGGCCAGATCTTTTTGAAGGACAAGAGGGCAAAGTAGATCTCACACCAGAGAATTGGGTTTAGGGCTAAAATAAAAAGTAGAGAGGGAGTGTGGATCCTGAGAAGAAAGAGTCACTTGATGTGAACCCCAAGAAGGAATTTATCTGCTAAGATTGACTCCCCATGGTCAATCAAGGGCCCAAATGTTATGAATAATAAGAGCCTAGCAGCCATTTGTCGACAGGGACTTCTCATGTACTCTGTACATAGGGAAGAAGCCCACACTGAACTCTCAGCTTCCCGCCCCGTGCCCTGCTTACTTGTATTTACACTGTCTGAGTCAACAACCACAGGGAAACCTTGTTTCATCTTCCTACCAATGGCTAATAGCTGCCCCATCCAAACAGAATTATATAAACTATATTCTTGTTTGCATATATACTGACCAATCAGAACTGTGTGGATTGGGATACCTTATTTACATAAAATGGACCTAATTAAGAACCTGGGTGAGAACTTTTGCTATAAAAGACGGCCTCCCTTTTGTCTCGGTGGGACACAATTTAGGTTGCTATCTGAATCAGTGTCTCCCAGGCTGCAGCTCCTATTTGCTCAAATAAATGTCTTTTCCAGATTCCTTATTACAGTCTAAAATTAATTTTGGTTTACAGGGAAAATTAGAGAGATATCATACTTTACATTCCTGAAAATTTTCTCATGCTTATGACTGAAACCTAGCCATTTAAGAATATATTAGTCAGAATATTACACCCTTGCATTGTGGAGTAGGTAAACGCTGTGTTTGCCTCCTCTCACAACCACATCAAAATTACAACTAAACTACAAAACAACGATCATTGATAAGCACCTGAAGTCTAGCTGAACAGAAGTCCTACAACTAAGGATATACAGAAGAAGCCACCTTAGGACTGGTAGGAGTGGAGACATGGAAGGGACTGCTCCCACACCCACATGTGGGGGTTAAAAATTGGGATGAATATCTCAGCTGCAGAGGTCCCCCAAAGAGGAGCGAAGTGTCCTGGCCCCACACCAGACTCCCTAGCTCAGGGTTCTAGTGCCATGGCGGGAAGTCCCAACAACTTCTGGCTGTGCAAACAAGCAGAGATTGTGGCTGAGTGAGACAAGGGCTGCTGGAGTCCCACGTGTTCCTCTTAAAGGGCCTGCACATGGATTTACTCACTGACAGACTCATTCACTCTGAACTCCAGCTCTGGGGCAGCTGCTTGAAAGGTGCCAAAGACATACTGGGAAGAACTGAATTGTCTGGCTGTGGGGCAAGGGCTGGAGGGACAGTTTTCTTCCAGACAGAAGTGCTGGAAGAAGGCATTGTTCCTCTGTTGAACCTTATCCTCCTCTCATCATGCAGATGCAAGTGGACACCATCAACCTGGCTAATGCTAGTCACCCCACCCCACTCAACTTGTGAGCCCATACAAACCGCTTGTCTTGGCTCATGTTGCAGACTTTCCTAAAATCCCTCAAAGGATCACAAACCCAAATAAGCACCATCTGGCCTTGGCATGCCCTGTATTTCTTGCTTAGTTAGCTTCCCCAAGCCCAGCAGCCCTGCCTAATACATACATAGAAACAAACACAGGGAGGCAGCCAAAATGGGGAGACAAAGAAATGTCCCAAATTAAAGAACAGAACAAAGTTCCAGAAAAAGAACTAAACAAACTGGAGAAAAGCAAACTACCAGGCACAGAGTTCAAATCACTGGTTATAAGGATACTCAGTGATCTCAGGGAGAACTTCAACAATAATATGGGAAACATAAAAATGGAGTTAGAAAGCATAAAAAAGAACCAGTCAGAAATGAAGGCCACAATAACTGAAATGAAGAATACATTAGAGGGAATCAACAGATTAGATGAAACAGAGGAGCAGAGGATCAGATGGGTGATTTAGAAGATAAAGTAGCAGAAAACATTCAATTGGAACAGCAAAAGGAAAAAATAATTTTAAAAAGTGGGGATAGTTTAAGAGGCCTCTGGGACAACATCCCTGTAACAATATTTGTGTCATAGGGGTATGAGAAGAAGAAAAGGGAACAAGGAAATGAAAACCTATTTGAAGAAATAATGAGAGAAAACTCCCTTAATCTGGTGAAGGAAATAGACATACAAGCCCAAGAAGTACAGAAAGCCACAAACAAGATGAACCCAAAGAGGCATCATAATTAAAATGCCAAAGGTTAAAGACAAAGAAGGAATCTTAAAAGTAACAAGAGAAAAGCAGTTACCTATAAAAGAGCTCCTATAAGACTGTCAGCTGATTTCTCAACAGGGAAGGGATTGGCAGGAAATACTCAAAGTGATGAAAAGCAAGGACCACGGCCCGAGCTGAGCTGCCGCTGAGCTGCCAACAGGTGGCGGGATGGCTCAGCTAAAAAAAAAAAAAAGAAAAGCAAGGACCTACAACCAAAATTACTCTACCCAGCAAAGCTATCATTTAGAATCAAAGGGCTGATAAAGAGCTTTCCAGACAAGGAAAAAGCAGAGTTCATCAACACAAAACCAGTATTACAAGAAATGTTAGATGGACTTCTTTATGAAGAAGAAAATAAAGGTAAAAAAATGAATAATAAAATGGCAATAGCTACATATCTATCAACAGTTAGTTTAAATGTAAATGAATTAAGTGCTTCAATCAAAGGACATATGGTGGCTGAATGGATAAGAAAACAAAACCCATACATATGCTGCCTACAAGGGACTGGCTTCAGACCAAAAGACACACACAGACTGAAAGTAAAGGGATGGAAAAAGAAATTTCATTAAAATGGAAAAAAAAACTGGGATAGCAATACTTATACCAAACAAAATAGACTTTAAGACCAAAGCTATAGCAAGAGACAAAGAAGGACCCAGTAATCTCATTTGTGGGTACTTACCTGAAGAAACCCAAAACACTACTTCGAAGGGATACATGTATCCGTATGTCCATTGCATCATTACTTACAATAGCCAAGATATGGAGGCAACATTGGTGTCCATTGATAGATGAATAGATAAAGAGTAGGTAGTATATATGTACAGTGGAATATTACTCAGCATTAAAAAATGAAATCTTGCTATCTGCAATAACATGGATGGATGTAAGAGGGTATTATGCTAAGTGACATAAGTCAGCTAGAGAAAGACAATTGCTATATGATTTCACTTATATGTGAAATCTGAATAACAAAACAAGCAAACAGCAACTCATAGATACAGAGAATATTTTTAGGGTTGCCAGATGGGAGGTGGTTTGGGGAGTTGGGTGACTGGGCAAAAAAAGGTGAAGGGATTCAGAAGTATAAACTGGTAGTTACAAAATAGTCACAGGGATGTAAAGTACAGTATAGGGAATATAGTCAATAGTATTGTAATAACTATGTTTGGTGTCAGATGGGTACTAGATTTA
This sequence comes from Hipposideros armiger, assembly GCF_001890085.2. Classification (NCBI taxonomy): domain Eukaryota; kingdom Metazoa; phylum Chordata; class Mammalia; order Chiroptera; family Hipposideridae; genus Hipposideros; species Hipposideros armiger. The sequence continues at coordinate 1,303,867 of NW_017731750.1, read as the reverse complement.
TCTGGGGTGATCATTTCATAAGGCATATAAGTGTTTAATCACTGTGTTGTACACCTGAAACCAATATAATACTGTATGTCAGCTATAATTGAAAAATAAATTATTTAAGAAAAAGAATATTACCACCCTGTTTTTTTATGTCCTAACAGGTATCACTATAGACTTGTCGAGGGAAGGCCGAATCCAAACCTCACTGTGAACACTGGAAATATTATCTTATAGATGTTGAACAAACACTTAGAAAACAGTGGAGAGAAAATGTAGGAATGGGCCTTCCTTTTTTCTTAAGCAGGCTGTGTTGAAATACATTGTTGACCTACTGCACTCTTTTCTCATTTCTAAACCTAATATTTAATGGCTTCTATGGTAAGTATTCAAAATAGGGAGGTGATAATAGAAAGATTTCTTAGAAGCAGAGTAAAGCAGTCCTTCATCCCACGGCTTGTGAAGAGTATTTGGAGAATGATTGCTGAGAGCTGTGGTTTCTTTTCATGTGTGTATTAATTCAATGTCCTTTATGCTCAGTGGGGCATAAACATACAGCATTTAAATTAACATAAGAAGGCAGAAATGGGAACACTTCCCACAAGATTGCCTGGTACGGCTGCCTCCCTCCTTGGAGCTGGCCTGCCAGGCAGGGCCTCCTGTTGACGCCCTCTTGGTTCTCTCCCTTTCTCTGTCCTGTTTTGGACTGTCATTCCTAGGGATTTCTCTCATTTTAGCACTGCCTCCCACAGATGTCCCAACAGGTCTGAGTTACTTATTATGTAACTGCTATGAACTTGTTGTGTGACTCTCTGGTACAAGAAATGATACATATCTTTAGTTTTTGGATCAGTTGAAAACTGACCTAATTAACTAGATGTCTGAGAATGCCATCATCTGGCTTCTCTGTTCCCACTTACTTAATCAAGGATGCAGAAGTCCTGGGGAAAACAGAGCAAATCCTTGTGCTCAGAGACTGTGGGGATGGCAACCGCTCTGGGATACAGATGCACCCCTCGTGTAGATCCAGGGGGTTCTCACTGCTGCTCTGCCTTCTAAGGCATTCGTGCAGCCCTTCCCTGTTGGACAATGTGGGAACCAGGGCAAAGTTCTCCCCTATACAGAAGGCCCCCCTTATCCTCAGGGGATATGTTCCCAGACCCCCAATGGATGCCTGAAACCAAAGATGATACCAAACACTATATGCACTATGCTGTTTCCTATATATTCATATATATGATAAACTTTAATTTATAAATTAGGCACAGTGAGATTAACAACAATAACTAATAATGAAATGGAATAATTATAACAATACACTGTCATAAAAACTATGCTATGTAAATGTGGTCTGTCTCTCAAAATATCTAATTGTACCATACTCAGCCTTCTTGTTGTGATGATGTGAGATGATACAATGCCTATGTGATGAGATGGAGGGAGATGAATGACATAGGCATTGTGAAGTAGCGTTAGGCTACTATATGGGTGACTTGAACACAAGCTCTGAGATACCACCACAGTCGATCTTATAACCTAGAGGGCTACTAAGTGACTAACAGGTAGACGGCATATATAGCATATGCTGTACAAAGGGATGATTCACATCCCAGGCAGGACGGAGCAGAGCAGCACAAGATTTCATACTGCTACTCAGAAGAGTGTGCAATTTAAAACTTATGAATTATTTATTTTTAGTATTTTTCATTTAATATTTTTGGACCGTGGTTGACCATGGGTACCTGAAACTGCAGAAAGTGAAACTACAGATAATGGGGAGCTTCCACAGGGGGAACTCTTTTTAGTTTCAAGATGCTCATCTCACTCCCAACCATTTCATCCCCTCCACTTGTGTTAAACAAATTTATGACACTTGTTAAAAAGGTGAGGAAGACTTTATTCAAGACTATTGCAATAGGGGTTGACTCTCTGAATATAACAATGACAGTGGGGATTTATAGCCAAGGAGCATGGTGACAGGTTCAGTGGATAGAAAATCACTAAGAGAAGACATTAAGGGTGGGGAGGTTCTTGCAAAACTGACCTAACAAGATTCTTGCTGAAGGCAGACCAATGGCTTAGATATCAAGAGTAGCTGATGAGGGACTTGATTAGATATGAAGGGTAGGGGATTCTCTTTAACCTGACTTTGCAGGATCCTTGCTAAAACTGGACTCAACAAGCATGGACACAGAGGGTCAAGGCCAAGGCCTAGTGGAGAAGAGGGCTCAGGGCAGTCTAACTAAAGTTTGGTCAAGGGAGAGTCTTTGTCAAGGGACCTCTCCTACTGCCCTTCCCCTCCATGCCACTGACGGACCTGACCTCTAAACAAAGGTGGGAAGGGGGCTTTCTTCAGAGACACCCCTGAGACAGAAAGAAGCTGTTTTCCTGACCCTCCATTTCCCCACCTCCAGCATAGCCTTTAGACTACAAAGATTTGCAGGCAAATTGACCTTTTAGTTCTTTTCTGCCTCCTGGTGCAAATGAACAGGACAGGGATTAGAACACTCCTTGGCAGTCCTCCCACCAAGAGCGTGGATAGCATCAGGATCCTCGGACCCCTGGTGCTGGGTGACAAATACAAGATGGAGAGGAGACTTTCTTCTCTGATTCTTTCCTTCCCCTACTATTGTTATCTCCAGCCTCCTAAACACACTAGTGCTAAAGCT
>NW_017731750.1:1297763-1300033 GCF_001890085.2 Hipposideros armiger | reverse complement strand
CGTCTGCATCAGCCAGGCCTTGCATCTTGTTACATGGCTTGGCACATAGGGAGAGTATGGGTGTGTTCTGGGGTGTTCCTGATATAATAGGTGGTCTCCCCAGAACTCTCACGGGCCTGAGCTCCTTCCATCTTGACCTGGGAGCTTGCAGTGTCTGTCCCTGCACAGTGAGCTCTGAGTTCTCCACTTGGGGCTGCTTTCATGCTTCTATTCATGTAACTTGTCACCTGGAAGTCATTTATTCTTCCTTTTGTTCAATAAAAATCTAATGAGCTGTTATTGTTTACTGAGTTCAGGGTCATAATCATAGGCCAGTATAGAAGTTACTGCCTTTTAAGAAGTCTGGAGGTAGTTGGGGACAGGAACATTTATCATATCATCTCACAAGTGATCTCACAATTACAAACGGAGAAGAGTGCTGTGCCAGTAAAGAACATGGTGATGTGAGAAGGTGCTTGGGAATGGTGTCCCCAAAATGGGGACATTGGAATAGAGATAACAGATAGTAGGAGTCCAATAGGCAAAGGATTGGGAGAGGAGGGAGAATGTTCTGGGCTCAGGGAATGGTCACTGAAAGTTTTGAGGTGGGAGGCAGAACCACAATTTCTAGGAATCTCCACGAGGTCAGTGTCCCTGGGGGAATCATGTAAAAGGACCCAATCCCAGAGGCCTGGGTTCGAGTGTTGGCTCCACTATGTCACTTTGGCCAAGTTATTTAAACTTTCTAAGCCTCAGATTCCTCATTTGTGAATTAACAGCAGTACCAGCACGATGACTGTTGTTAACAATACTGTATTATATACTCGAAAGTTGCGAAGTGAGTAGATCTTAAATGTTCTCACTACAAAAACAAAATGATAATTATGTGAGGTGATGGAGGAGTTTACTACTAACCCTGCTTTGGTAATCATTTCACAGTATATGTACCAAATCATCATTGTACACATTAAAGCGTCTGTATGTACACAACGCTGTATGTCAATCATATCTCAATAAAGCCAGAAGAAAATAACAGTGGTACTTAACACCTAGGGTGATTGCCAGTAATACCAGCCAGTGTTTGTCTATGGCCTCTGAAGACTGAGGCTGGGAACCAGAGGACCAACAAGACTATCATGCAATTAGAGATGTTATCCATTGTGGGGAAAAGGTGGGTCTCAAGATACATGGTACCCTTACATCTAAGATTGTAGTCTAGTTAGGAAATTAATAGCAATGATATATTTCCAAAAATAAGAGGTAAGTTATGAATACAGTGTTAAATTTGGGGGGCATGTTGGTTGGTTGGTTGGTTTTTCGTCCCTCCTGTGGTTGCAGGAGAGACACCAGCAGAAGCCAAGCTGAAAGGAGCACTTTGAACTGAAAATCCATCTTGGCATGGTCCTTTTGGAGTATTTGTAGGTCTCCCTCTGGTTATTCAGACCCAGACTCAGGAAGGAAACACTCTTTTTAAACTGCTGGCTTTTAGAATGAAAAGACTGGCTTTTAGAAATGAAAAGATCCAAGCAGAAGGAGGGAGTTGATGTAAGAACCAGAACCTAGGCAGAGATTTAAACTGGATCAGAAAACGAACAGTCTAGAAAACCTGGTTAACTAAAAGGCACCCAGGGGAACTTAGCGTTTTGAAAAAAAGCGATGAGGAATCCCACACTAAGTCATCTATTTGATTCTTGTATTTCGGTCAATGAGGGCATGTGTTTTGCATATTGAATAATATTTGGGTTGGTATCATTTTTTATAAACAGGGATCATTAGTTCTCCCTGTTTTCTTTTTTTTAAAACTATATTTTTTTTCATGCAAGTTCATTAAATTTGAGATGCAGTAATGAACTGAAATCCTGCCAAATCTGATTCCCCAAACCACAGTTAATCCATTGGGCACTTTGAAAAGCATACATGTAGTTTTAAAATATAATTAATTATGTGTGACCCCAACTTGGCTGGGGCCTATGGGCAGCCTCTGTTCCTACCCCTTCATTCTTTTAGCAGTAGGGCTTAGCACGGTACCTTCAAAAACAAATTTGGGGGGTGACTGGTTAGCTCAGTTGGTTAGAGCATGGTGCTGATAACACCAAGGTTGCCGGTTTGATCCCCGCATGGGCCACTGTGAGCTGTGCCCTCCTTAAAAGAGTCAACTATGCCATTGTAGCATGAAAGCAATGTGTAACCAATGACCATGGCTGTTGCCCAATAAAATTTAAAACATTAATTAATTAATTTTTAAAAATTGGCTCCACAAAGCATGTTTTATGTAAAATAGATTGTATAGG
>NW_017731750.1:1295350-1297107 GCF_001890085.2 Hipposideros armiger | reverse complement strand
CGAGCTCTTAACCAACTGAGCCACTCGGCCGGCCCTAAGAAGAAAAGATTTAAGGAAACTTAATTTAATCTACTTAGCTTGCTCTCTATGGAGAGAGGTTGCCAAATCTGCTTCTTCATATGCGAGGTTTGATAGCCTTCACTCTCCCCAAGATGACTACACAATGGACCACATACGAATGGGCCAGAGCTTGCCCACCGAGCTTTGCCTTCTACCCACTTACTTCCTCTTTTCCTCAAGTCTAGTCCCTGTTTCAAGTTCTGGCTCTAAAAAGTTCTTGTGCAGACAGCAATAATGGCTGTGGGATCTATAAAGAAGCTGGAAAGCTGTCCTTTTCCAACCCAGGGACAGCTGTCTGGTGGGAAAGGGGCTGGGGTGGGATTAGGCAAGATGTCTTAGAGACATTTGCATGTCAGCCATCCTATGTTATAGATCAGGACCCTGTGTTTCCTAAATAGGGTTTTATTTACATAAGAGCCACATAAGATTGAGTAAATGCTGGTTGTCTGTATTACTCTTTCAAAGCAATTTAGTTAATTTGGGATGATGGGGACACAGTCATACCTGGAAGATAGTGGTCATCAATAGAGAAACACAAAAATAAGAAGCCCTATGTTTTCATCTAAAGTACAGAAACAGCTTGTTTTACATAAGCGATGGGTGCTGGAAAAAAAATGGCCTTTAAAGTAATTTCTGCATTTGAATCCTATTTATCCAACCCCATTCCTGGCAGGACTTGGCATGTTGAACTTCCAGCTTAGTGATGGGAGGAAGGCTTGGGGTTTGGGGGGCCTGAGGCTCATGCTCGGAGTTACATTCTAGACAACAGAGGATATGGAAAGCCAAAGACAAAGCCCAAAGTCTATGTGGAAACCTGGGGTCTAAATACTGGGACAATCAGATGTGGGTGACAGCTGTGATGGGAACCAAGGGTTTTCAGAGCCAAAGTGTACCAGCCAGTATCCACACGGATCACAGATGGGCAGAACTGCCCAAGGGATCCTGGGTGAAAGCGTCTGCATCAGCCAGGCCTTGCATCTTGTTACATGGCTTGGCACATAGGGAGAGTATGGGTGTGTTCTGGGGTGTTCCTGATATAATAGGTGGTCTCCCCAGAACTCTCACGGGCCTGAGCTCCTTCCACCTTGACCTGGGAGCTTGCAGTGTCTGTCCCTGCACAGTGAGCTCTGAGTTCTCCACTTGGGGCTGCTTTCATGCTTCTATTCATGTAACTTGTCACCTGGAAGTCATTTTTTCTTCCTTTTGTTCAATAAAAATCTAATGAGCTGTTATTGTTTACTGAGTTCAGGGTCATAATCATAGGCCAGTATAGAAGTTACTGCCTTTTAAGAAGTCTGGAGGTAGTTGGGGACAGGAACATTTATCATATCATCTCACAAGTGATCTCACAATTACAAACGGAGAAGAGTGCTGTGCCAGTAAAGAACATGGTGATGTGAGAAGGTGCTTGGGAATGGTGTCCCCAAAATGGGGACATTGGAATAGAGATAACAGATAGTAGGAGTCCAATAGGCAAAGGATTGGGAGAGGAGGGAGAATGTTCTGGGCTCAGGGAATGGTCACTGAAAGTTTTGAGGTGGGAGGCAGAACCACAATTTCTAGGAATCTCCACGAGGTCAGTGTCCCTGGGGGAATCATGTAAAAGGACCCAATCCCAGAGGCCTGGGTTCGAGTGTTGGCTCCACTATGTCACTTTGGCCAAGTTATTTAAACTTTCTAAGCCTCAGATTCCTCAT
>NW_017731750.1:1260469-1294670 GCF_001890085.2 Hipposideros armiger | reverse complement strand
ACACCAGCAGAAGCCAGCTGAAAGGAGCACTTTGAACTGAAAATCCATCTTGGCATGGTCCTTTTGGAGTATTTGTAGGTCTCCCTCTGGTTATTCAGACCCAGACTCAGGAAGGAAACACTCTTTTTAAACTGCTGGCTTTTAGAATGAAAAGACTGGCTTTTAGAAATGAAAAGATCCAAGCAGAAGGAGGGAGTTGATGTAAGAACCAGAACCTAGGCAGAGATTTAAACTGGATCAGAAAACGAACAGTCTAGAAAACCTGGTTAACTAAAAGGCACCCAGGGGAACTTAGCGTTTTGAAAACAAGCGATGAGGAATCCCACACTAAGTCATCTATTTGATTCTTGTATTTCGGTCAATGAGGGCATGTGTTTTGCATATTGAATAATATTTGGGTTGGTATCATTTTTTATAAACAGGGATCATTAGTTCTCCCTGTTTTCTTTTTTTTAAAACTATATTTTTTTTCATGCAAGTTCATTAAATTTGAGATGCAGTAATGAACTGAAATCCTGCCAAATCTGATTCCCCAAACCACAGTTAATCCATTGGGCACTTTGAAAAGCATACATGTAGTTTTAAAATATAATTAATTATGTGTGACCCCAACTTGGCTGGGGCCTATGGGCAGCCTCTGTTCCTACCCCTTCATTCTTTTAGCAGTAGGGCTTAGCACGGTACCTTCAAAAACAAATTTGGGGGGTGACTGGTTAGCTCAGTTGGTTAGAGCATGGTGCTGATAACACCAAGGTTGCCGGTTTGATCCCCGCATGGGCCACTGTGAGCTGTGCCCTCCTTAAAAGAGTCAACTATGCCATTGTAGCATGAAAGCAATGTGTAACCAATGACCATGGCTGTTGCCCAATAAAATTTAAAACATTAATTAATTAATTAATTAATTTTAAAAAATTGGCTCCACAAAGCATGTTTTATGTAAAATAGATTGTATAGGCAGTTAATGTGAGAGCAGTGGAGCATGCATGTTGTACGCCACAGTGAAATAACCAGAACGCTGCTCAACACCTGACTCTGCCCTGCAATCTCCTCATTGGCTCCCAGTTCCTCTCCCCTCCTCCCCTGGTATCTTTCTATACTTCTTATGCTCCACATGTTAGCTCTGCTTTTCCGATCTGATTTTCTCAAACTCATCTTCCCTTTTAACAGAAAAAGGACCCTCTAGTGCTCCGTCTTTTGCAGTTGAGGGTTATAAACAACAGTACTGTCCCATCACTGATATTTATTTTTCAGTTTGCATGTGTGTGTTGGCTTAGTTCTAATATTTGCATTTTATGATTGTGCTCTGCAGTAGGAGAAAAATAACCCAGCTCTCCTGAACCAGGTACATGATTGTGTTTACCCTCGAGCACCTGACCTATGCTTTGTTTTCCATGGGATTGTTGTGGAAGATGTTTACTGAACCCCCAAAGTGAACAATAGCTTTTATGGACTCATGGCAAAGCCAGCTGAATGGGACATTGCAGGCCGCTTAGTTCAGCCCTCGTGTTATGACAGTGCGGTGCAGTGGGCCCTCCAGCCAAACCAGCCTTCCTAGCTGTGTGACCTTGGACAAGTTTCTTAACCTCTCTGGGACTCAGTTTTATAATCTTTAAAATTAGGATAAGTCACATCACCTAGCTCATGAAACTTATGAGGATGGATGGGTTAATATCACTAAAGCATAATTAGTGATTTCAAAAAGGTAAAATCATGTCTTGCATGAGAATATAAAGTGAAAACCTAACATTTTACTCAAGTTATTAAATCATGGAAGAATCAATAAGATGTTAAGCCTAGTTCAAATGAAAGTGTGATTTATAGATTTCTATTCTTTGCCAGAAAAAATTTATTACAGGTAGCATTTTCAATGTTCTCAGTTTTCCACAATGCAACAGATATCCCTGTGGTAGGAGGTTGAATAATGTCCCCCCCACACACCCCCAAAGATATCCACATTCTAATTCCTGGAACCTGTGACAGTTACCTTAGATGGCAAAGGATGAGTTTGTAGATGTAATTATATTAAAGATATTGAGATGAAAAGATTATCCTGGATTTTCCTGGGTGGCCCTAAGTGGAGTCACATATATCCTTATAAGAAGGGGCAGAGGGAGAATTGACATGCAAGTGCACAAGCGCACACGGAGGCAATGAGACCACAGAAGTGGAGATTGGAGTCATGTGACCACAAACCAAGGAATGCTGGCAGCCACCCAGTGCTGGCTGAGGCCAGTAACAGATTCTCCCCTGCAGCATGGAGGGAGCACAGCCCTGCAGATGCCATGTGGTCAGCCCAGTGAAACTGATTTCAGACTTCTAGCCTCCAAAACTGAGAGAGAATAAATGTGTGTTTTTCTAAGCCACCAAGTTTGTGGCAATTTGTTATAGTACCATGGGAGTTGGCTGCAGAATTGTAAAATAGCCTCCTCAACCGAAAGTCAAAGACACACGCTCCCTGGAGGGTCTGCTGGACCAGACCCCAAAAGTGTACTAAAAGGACTCCAGGAGCCTTGTAACCCATTCCCATGTTTGGACAAGTCTTCCTGACGGTCTTGGGACATATATACCAGGGGTGCCAAAAAAATGTATACAAGTGGACGCTTTGGTCAACGTTGCTCAAGCAGTAGTTCGCCATAATCAAAAGTGTCTGGACACTGATAGTAACCACTTTGAGCACCTCTTGTAACTACAGAAGTCAAATATGACTTGTATTCATCTTTTGTTATCGGTATATGTTTAATATTACAATTTTAATACAGTTTTTCATTTCTTAAAATGTGTATACATTTTTTGGGTACCGTGTGTGTGTGTTTGTGTGTGTGTGTGTGTGTGTGTGTGTGTGTATCTAAAGTGCTCAGGAAATATGTAAAGCATCCAATTCATAGTAAGCATTAATTACACTTAAGTGTTATTTATAATATTACTATTACTACTACTACTAATAATAATAATAATTATCATCATCTTCATCATCACAGTTATTATCATTTTCCTTTGTGTTGCTGGTTGGTCCTTTCCACTTGTTGGGCTGTGTTGAATGTGAACCAATGGCTCACTTGACCAACTGGGATCCATGTCCCAGTGGAAGAAAATAACAGGAGTGTGAGTGAAAGGAAGGTTGCTCTAGTTGGAGATTAATGTTTCAGCTCTTAGGTGCGGGTGTGTAACAGTTTAAGAGGTTGGCAGTGATGGATTTTGTATTATCCAGGCCTCCCCTAAGTTGCTGGGGAGATAAAGATAGTAAAAAGGACAATTAAATGGAAAGATGTATGACTTTCAATGAACAAAAATCATGGAGAATGCCAATAGGATATAAAAATGCTGGCTTGCAAATCCCTTGAATAGCAGAAGTAAGTGCCTTCTTGCTAGCTTAAAAGGAGATTGTATTTTTTTTTCATATGAATGAGAAAAAGCCATAGGTTGATGAAAATGTTGAAGAAATGCAGTGTGACATTTAATAGAATTTTGAATTAATCTAGGACTGTGGTTCTCAAGGGGTGAGAGAGGATTATGTCCCCCAGGAGACATTTGGCAATATATAGTGACATTTTGGGTCATCACAACTCGGGCCACTGCTGGCATCTAGTTAGTAGAGGGCAGGAATGCTGCTAAACATCCTACAATGCACAGGACAGCCACATGAAGAATTATACAGCCCAAAATGTCAATAGTGCTGAGGCTGAGAGGTTTGTATCTAGGGTGAGAGTTTGACACTCATAGAATCAGAGCCTTGGAAGGTACCATAGAGGTCATGAAGTTGAGTGGTTTTCCGATGACATCCTTCAAGTCCCACAGAGAGGATGAGCAGGCCCTGGGAGCTGCAGCGGGGCCAAGGGGAGGGGTGGCATTCTCCAGATTGCAGGCCCCTCTTTCCTCTGCTCTTGTGTTGGTGTGGGACTGACCATTTCAGATGGATAGTATTTGGTGCTCAACAGAAGTTTGAAAATAACTGATGTGCTTTAATTCTCCCATTTTGTAGATGAAAAATGGACTATGATAATTGTAACACACGTCACTGACAGTGCCAGGTGGGACCCCAGTGTCCTGGCTTCCTCTATACCTTAGCTGACTCTTAAATATCCACTCAGACCCTGTTAGAAAAACCTGTGGGCTTTCAAACCCATGTCTGAATCAGACATGAGCTGGTTTACTTTATGACCATAATGAACACATAAAACTGGATACAATAAAAGAGATTTCATTTATGGAGACTATTTACTGAGGCACTTACTGTGCCTACCCTGCACTCGGCCTGAACATTTAGAGGGTGGAGGATTTACAGCTGAATTTATCCAACCCCAGTATATATTATGGAAACTGGAGTTTTAAATAAACCACAGCTTATTTTTTGTCTCTTCTAAACATAGAGTGCTGAGGGCTAGGAAAAGTAAGGACACACTGGGTGTCCTGCTGTCATCCTTCTTGGTGGCTGCCCAGCACTATGTTTGGGGGAGTTTCTGCCGTGAGTCCTGTCTTTCTAAGGTCAAAGAGAAACTCACTTGTCCACTCCCCTTGCAGCCAAGGCCAGTTGTGAGAAGCGGCTTCTCCAATCAGACTCACCTGTGGGAAGCTTGGGGAGGCAGTGACAGGAGAAGGAGGTACCCCAGCAAACACATTCTGGTGACAGGGAGGAGAAAACCCGGAAAGGCATGGCCCAATGGCAGCTGGGTTAGGACCTCCTTTAACACATTTCTCTTCTGCTACCTAGTGAGGGCCTGTACACTGCACTGAGAACTCTGCCCATTGCAGAAGGAGAAGTGGTACTATACAACCATCTCAGGAACCAAACCACTTCACATTTCTGTGTTTTTGTGAACCATCAGACAAACTGTCACTGTTCCCACCTCCTCTGTGTTTCCCCCCCTAATTAGGCAGGTTTTGAAAGAACTCACTAGCAGTAGTATCTTGTTATAGACCAGAAGTTGTCTTTTACAGTTGAGTTCATGAACACTGGTTTTATGATAGGCCTTGTACAGCCCATGGTAACCACATGTATGACTGACTCTCTATATTTGAATTTCAAAAAATGCTCCAAGTAAAGTAAAAACAAAAAATGAATTCTTTTCCACCCAGATTTTTACTGTGTTGCTCAACACATATGACTTCAGGTGGGTTCTGTTTTAACAGATTCTTGGAAGATGCCACAGAGGAAAGGCCATCATGAACTGAGACAGCTGTCTTGATTACAGCTCAACCTGGCTTCAAATGACTCTCAGGTAGTTAATTGATTCAGGCAAGATAATCTGTGAGTGATAAACAGCACAGACCTTTTCTTTTCAGCTGGTCAGTGAGAAAGAAGTCTCCCTGATTCAGTCTTAAAGGATGACTTTCTCTTGCTGAAACTCATTTATTTGCAAATAGTTCTTTAAACATCCAGAGATTTTAAAATCTAAGATGATGTTGCAGAGATGGATGCTCATGCTCAGGCGAATAACAAAATTGTTTTTGAATGTGCCAGGCTCAAAGAGCTGCTAATACTGTCTGAATCAAGGATTGCTCTGACTTTCTCAGACTATGGGGCTCACTTTGTGGCCACTCCAGTCATTTTTTCTAGAAAGCGTTCAAATGGAAACACTACACCAGAGCTGCTTTTGTGAGATGTTCACATCTGCCATGATGCTGATAGAGCCATATTTTTTCTCCTTTGAAGGAAACCCCTCTCCTTTGAGATGTTGTTGACAGCTGATGCACTTCCATCCTTGAATAACCCTAACTCATGTTTTCTAGGCCATCATAACACCTGTTGGGCCAATGATTGGTTCCCAGCAGCAGTCACAGGTCTGTGGCTCTCGGGAGCCCTTCCAAGGACTCGTCCATGGTCCTGACTGTGCCTGTCTTGAAGGGCAGGATCTCTGCTGTCAGTCCTCTTGGCTGCAGCAGGGTGCCCTGCCTTTCCTCTTCTGCTCTCATATGATGTCTCCTGTGCTTTGATGTCCAAAATGACAACACCATTGATGGCATGGTGCCTGCTGCAGGCACAGCTGGTGACCCTCACCCAAGGTGGTTTGGTGACACATGTTGCCCACCAGTGAAGTCACTGGCTTCTGATGTCAGGGACTTTGTCTCTCATCATTGCAGAAGCGGCCAGTGCCCACCCTGTTGAAGCCTTGTGCTTTTTTTTTTGGTGTTTCTTTAAGATTTTTATTAAAATATAGCTAACATATCATATTATATTAGTTTCAGGGACACACTATAGTTATTCAACATTTATATACCTAAAGAAGTGATCACTATGTATTACTGACTATATTCCCCATGCTGTACATTACATCCCCATGACTTATTTGTTTTATACCTGGAATATTGAACCTCTTATTGTCCTTCACCTTTTCCTCACCTTTTAAAAATATTTCAATTACAGTTGACATTCAATATTACTTTATATTAGCATAATAATTAGACATTTATATAATTTAAGAAGTGATCCCACTGAGTCGTCCAGTACCCACCTGACACCATACTTGTCATTACCACATTATTGACTATATTCCCTATGCCTTACTTTACATTCCCATGACTATTTTGTAACTGCAATTTGTATTTCTTAATCCCTTCATTTCTTTCACCCTGCCTCCCAACCCCCAACCCAACTGGCTATCTATCATCAGCTTGTCCCTAAACTATGAGTCTATTTCTGTTTCATTTGTTCATCTATTTTATTCTTTAGATTCCATGTAGAAATAAGATCATATGGTATTTGTCTTTCTCTGTCTGACTTATTTCACTTAGCGTAATACCCTCTAGGTCCATCCACATTGTCACAAATGGTAAGATTTCATCATTTTTATGGCAGAGTAATACTCCATTGTATAAATATACAACTTCTTATTTATTCATTCATCATTGATGGACACTTAGGTTGCCTCCATATCTTGATTACTGTAAATAATGCTGCAGTGAACATAGACATCCATATCTTTTTAAATTAGTGTTTTGGATTTCTTCAGATAAACACTCACAAGTGGAATTGCTGAATTATAAGGTAGTTTTATTTTTCATTTTCCGAGGAACCTCCATACTGTTTTCCATAGTGGCTGCACCAATTTGCAATGTCACCAATAGTGCATGAGGGCTTCTTTTTTGCCACATCTCTGCCAGCACTTGTTTGTTGATTTATTGATGATATCCATCCTGACAGGTGTGAGGTGCTATCTCTTTGTGATTTTAATTTGCATTTACCTGATGATTAGTGACACTGAGCATCTTTTCACATGGCTATTGGCCACCTGTATGTCCTTTTTGGAGAAATGTCTATTTAGGTCCTCTGCCCATTTTTAAATTGGATTGTTAGTTTTTTGGTGCTAAATTGCATAAGTTCTTTATAAATTTTGAATATTAACCCCTTATCAGATGTATCATTGGCGAATATTTTCTCCAATTCACTAGGTTGTCTTTTTGTTTTGTTAATGGATTCATTTGCTGTGAAAAAACAAACAAAAAAACTTTTTAGTTTGATGTCATCCCATTTGTTTATTTTTTCTTTTGTTTCCCTTGCCAAAGGCAACACACGAGAAAAAATATAACTAAGAGCAACGTCAGAGAGTTTACTGCCTATGTTTTCTTCTAAGAGTTTTATGGTTTCAGGTCTTACCATTTAAGTCTTTTAATCCATTTGGAGTTTATTCTTGTATATGGTGTAAGAAGGTGGTCTGGTTTCATTATTTTTTTTTTGCATGAGTCTGTCCAATTTTCCCAACACCATCTGTTGAACAGACTGTCTTTACCAAATTGTATATGCTTGTCTTCTTTGTCATAGTTTAATTGACCATATAGGTATAGATTTATTTCTGGGCCGTTTATTGTGTTCCGTTGACCTATGTGTCTGTTTTCATGCCAATATCATGCTGTTTGATTCCTATAGCCTTGATATCAGGTGGTGTGATACCTCCAATTTTGTTCTTCTTTCTCAAAATTGCGGTGACTATTCAGGGACTTTCATGGTTCTATATAAATTTTAAGATTATTTGTTCTAGTTCTGTGAAAAATGCCATTGGTATTTTGATAGGGATTGCATTGAATCTATAGATTGCTTTGCAGAGTATGGACATTTTATTATTTTATTTATTTATTTATTTATTTATTTTTAAGATTTTATTGGGGAATCGGGGAAGGGGAACAGCCAAGTTGTTGCCCTTCAGTTTTAGTTGTGGAGGGCACAGCTAGCTCAGCTCCCAAGTCCAGTCTCCATTTGGCTGCCCATCGGCAGCTCATGGCAACTCAGCTCAAGGTGCCGTGTTCAATCTTAGTTGCAGGTGGGCGTAGCCCACCATCCCATGCGGGAGTCGAACCAGCAACCTTGTTGTTAGGAGCACATGCTCTCACCAGCTGAGCCATCCTCCCGCTTATTGGCAGCTCAGCTCGGGTGCAGCTCACTGGCCCAAGTGGGAATCGAAACGGCGAACCTGTTGCTCAGAGCTCGCGCTCTTAACCAACTGAGCCACTTGGCCAGCCCCAGTATAGACATTTTAATGATGTTAATTCTTCCTATCCATGAGCATGGTATATGCTTCTATTTATTTGTATCTTCAATTTATTTCTTCAGTGTATTATAATTTTTCAAGTGCAAGTCTTTTACCTCTTTGGTTAAGTTTATTCCTAGATATTTTTTGATGCAACTGTAAATGGTGTTGTTTTCTCAATTTCTCTTTCTGATAATTTGTTATTGGTGTATAGCAATGTAACTAATTTATGAATATTAATTTTGTATCCTGGTCCTCTATTGCATTCATTTATTTGTTCAAATAGTTTTTTGGCAGTATCTTTAGGGTTCTCTCTATATAGTATCATGTTGTCTGCAAAAAATAACAGTTTTACGTTTTCTTTTTCAATTTGGATGCTTTTATTTCTTTTTGTCTGACTGCTGTGGCTAAGACTTCCAATACTAGGTTGAATAAAAGTGGTGAAAGTCGACATTCTTGTCTTGTCTCTGATCTAAAGGAAAATGTTTTTAGCTTTTCACCATTGAGTATGACATTAGCTGTGGGTTTGTCATATATGGCCTTTATTATGTTGAGATATGTTCTTTCTATTCCCCATTTGCTGAAAGTTTTTATCATAATTTCATGTTGCATTTTATAAAACGCTTTTTCTGCATCTATTGATATCATTATGACTTTTACCTTCATTTTGTTTATGAGGTGTGTTATGTTAATTGATTTGCAGACATTGAACCAAACCTTGCACACCAGGAATAAATCTCACTTGATGATGGTGTATGATCCTGTTAATGTATTGCTCAATTCTATTTGCTTATATTTTGTTGAAGACTTTTGCATCTATGTTCATCAGGCATACCGGCCTATAATTTTCTTTTATTTGTAATGTCTTTGTCTGGTTTTGGAACCAGGATAATGGTGGCCTCATAAAATGAAGTTGGGAGCTTTCCATACTCTTGAATTTTTTGGAATAGCTTGAGAAGGACAGGTGTTAATTCTTTGAATGTTTGGTAAAATTGACCTGTGAAGCCATCTGGTCTGGAACTTTTGTTAGTGGGGAGTTTTTTGAGTACTGATTTGATTTTGTTAGTAATAATCAGTCTGTTCACATTTTCTGTTTCTTCTTGATTCAGTCTTGGAACATTGTATATTTCTAGGAATTAATCCATTTCTTCCAGATTGTCCTATTTATTAGCATATAATTGTTTATAGTATTTTCTTATAATCCTTTGTATTTTTGTGGTGTCAGTTGTCACAGCTCCACTTTTATTTCTGATTTTATTTACTGGGGTCCTCTCTCTTTTTTTTTCTTTATGATCTGGTTAAAGGTTTATCAGTTTTGTTTAGCTTTTCAAAGAAGCAGTTCTGGATTTCACTGATCTTTTTTATTGTGATTTTTTTATTCTATTTCATTCATTTCCACTCTAATATTTATTATTTCCTTCTTTCTGTTAACTTTGGGCTTTGTTTGCTGTTCTTTTTCTAGTTCCTTTAGATTTACAGTTAGATTGTTTATTTGAGATTTTTCTTGTTTCTTGAGGCATTGGCATAAATTTCCCTCTTAGGACTGCTTTTGCTATGTCCCATAGATTTGAGGTCATTGTATTTTCATTTTCATTTGTCTCAAGTTATCTTTTGATTTATTCCTTGATTACATTATTAACTCATTCATTGTTTAGTAGCATGTTATTTAGCCTGAATGTGTTTTTGTGTTTTTCAGGTTTTTTTCTTGTAATTGATTTCTAGTTCCATACCATTCTGGTTGAAGAAGATGCTTGGTATAATCAATCTTCTTAAATTTATTGAGAATATTTTGTGGTCTAACTTGAAAAATCTATCTTGAAAAATCTTTCATGTGCATTTGAGAAGAATGTATATTCTGCTGCTTTGGGATGAAATGCTCTAAAAATATCAATTAAATTTATCTGGGCTAGTATGACATTTAAGGCCACTATTTCCTTGTTGATTTTCTGTCTGGAATATCTATCCCTTGATGTCAATGGGGTATTAAAGTCCCCTACTATGACTGTATTTCTGTTAGTTTCTCCCTTTACCAGTTGGTTGATATTTGCTTTATGTATCTATCTAGGTGCTCTTATGTTGGGTGCATAAATGTTTAGAAGGTTATATTCTCTTGTTGGATTGATCCCTTTATTGTTACAAAATGTTTTTCTTTATCTCTTTATAGCCTGTTTTAAAAGTCTGTTTTGTCTGATATAAGTAGTGCTACTCCAACTTTTATTTGTATTTCCATTTGCATGAAATACCTTTTCCTATCCCTCTATTTTCACTATATATGTGTCTTTCAATCTGAATTAGGCCTCTTGTAGGCAACATATGTAAGGTTCTTGTTTTCTTACCCATTCAGCCACCCACTCTTTTGATTGGAGCATTTAACCCATTTACATTTAAAGTGATTATTGATAGGTACATAGTAATTGCCATTTCATTATTCATTTTTCTGATTTCTTTTGTTTGTTTGTTTGTTTCCCTCCTTCTTTTTCTTAAAGAAGTTGCTTTAACATTTCTTGTAATACTGGCTTGGTGGTAATGAATTCCTTTAGCTTTTTCTTGTCTGGGAAGCTCTTTATCTGCCCTTTGATTCTAAATGATAGCCTTGCTGGGTAGAGTAATTTTGGCTGCGGTTCCTTGCTTGTCATTATTTTCAATATTTCTTGCCAATCTCTTCTGGCCTGCAAAGTTTCTGTTGAGAAATTAGCTGTCAGTCTTATGGGAGCTCCCTTTTTAGTAACTAACTGGTTTTCTCATGCTGCTTTTAGGAATCTCTCTTTGTCTTTAAGCTTTGATTTTTTAATTATGATGTGTCTTGGTGTGGGCCTGTTTGGGTTCATCTTGTTTAAAACTCTCTGTGCTTTCAGAGCTTGTATGTCTATTTCCTTCATCTGTTTAGGGAAGTTTTCAGTCATTATTTCTTCAAATAATTCTCAGTACCTTGTTTTCTCTCTTCTTCTGGTACCCCTATGATCTGAATGTTCTTCCACTAGAAATTGTCCAAGAGGTTCCTTAAATTATCCTCATTAATTTTATTTTTCTTTTTGGTTTTCTGATTGGGTGTTTTCTGCTACCTTATCTTCCAAATCGCTGATTTGATCTTCTTTTCCATCTAGTCTGTTTGTGATTCCTTGTAGTGCATTCTTCATTTCAGTTATTGTAGTCTTCACTTCTGACTGCTTGTTTTTCATGGTGTTTTTTTTTAATGCTTGTCACCTTTTTATTTAAGTTCTCACTAAGTTCCTTGAGCATTCTTATAACCAGTGTTTTGATCTCTGTCACTGGGAGCTTGCTTGCCTCCATTTTTTTAAGTTCTTTTTCTGGAGTTTTCTCTTGTTCTTTCATTTGGAACTAGTATTGTTTGTTTGTTTGTTTCCTCATTTTGGTAGCTTCTCTGTTGTTTCTATATATTAGTTAGGTCTGCTCTGTCTCCCAGTGCTGGTAGTGTGGTTTTATGTAGCAAGTGTCCTGTGAAATCCACTGGCACAGCCTTTCTAGTCATCTAAGCTGGATACTCCAGGAGTGTCCCTTTTGTGGGTTGTGTGCCCCCCTGTTGTAGTTGAGCCTTGATTGCTGTTGGCGCATCAGTGGGTAAGATTGGCCCCTCAGGCTTACTGGCTGTGAGGATTGGTTGCAGTAAGCTGCTGTGTGGGGTCTGTCATGATATGGGATTCACCCCAGTGGGCTCTGCTACCTTCTGAGACCACCCTTTGGGTGTGCCACTTGTGAGGCTAATCAGGTGGTGTTCTGTTGTGCTTTGAAGCTGGCTACCTGGTGTGCTAGTTCTGGGGCCTCTTAGGAGGGACTCCTGTGCAGGTCGAGGTCAGCTGCTTTCTGTGATTGGTCCGGGGCTACTTGATAGTGGCTACAAAGTAATCTATGGTTGGTTGCTGCTTGTGCTGGACCTGGAATTGAGTGGGAATGGCCATCCTGAGAACTGAGGCAGGACATCACCACTATCCTGCCTAGGTAGCTCAGCAAAGGCCAAGGGCACCCCAAGGCCTGCCACCACCTGCCTGATGTCCATAATACTCAGCCACTGAAAGAGCCTCAAATGGTATGGGAGTTGGGTGGGGCAGAGTCCCAGGGAGTCACCAGGGAGGGCTCAACAAAGGAAAGATGGCATCTGCCTGCCAGCTATACATGAAGAGGGCTCAGCACAGGTACAATGGCAGCTTTTCCTCCAGCCCTCCTCTTGTAGCCACACAACTCAGTTTCTTCCAGTATGTCTCTGGTACTTCTCAAGCTTCAGTTTGTCCATGGAAGCCAAGGGTAAGTGCCCGGAAGCAAGAGAGTCTGTGTGTGGACCCTTTAAGAAGACACTTTCCAGCCACCTTCTGCCTCACCTAGTCAGACAGAATCCCCACTAATTTTCAAAGCCAGATGCTATGGGAGCTCCTCTTCCTGGTACTGGTGCTCTGGGTTTAGGAGCCCAAAGTGGGCTGGGCCACCTCTCCATTTAGTGGGGGCTTCTGCAGCTGAGATATCCTGATTCTTGACTGCCACATGTGGATGTGGGGCTAGCCCCTTTTGCATCTCTGCCCCTCCTTCAGCTAGTCCTTGGATGGTTTTCCAGGTTGATTGTTCTATAATTCAGCTGCAATTTTAATGTGGTCACAGGAGGAAGGAAACCCAGCATTTCCTATTGTGCCATCTTGACTGGTACCTGTACCCATGTGTTTGATTTTTAATACTATATAAAATATACTATATTATGATTCCCATAAGTATTTTTAATAAGTACACACACTTACATTAAAACTCAAGAACAAGAATTGTGTTGTGAGTACCAGTGTGGCTCTGAGTCTCCTAAGAGTGAAGGTACTAATGGAAACATCAGTTCTGAGGCCTTGTGCTTTCAAAACCCAATAGCACTGAATGAGCACTTTCACTGCAGCCCAGTTTGCACAGAGCTCAAGAGCAGAAGTCTTTGCCACTTGCCTATGAAGATCATAAGACATACACCCACATCCTGAGCTTGCAGTCACCTCTCTCCTTTGAATGTGGTCCCCCAGCTTTGTACCAAACCAGTGCACTTGCTCAGGAAGGTAGATGTGAATCCCTTATGAAAGCTCACCTGATGAGTCCTTCCAACAGACTCAGCTTAGTTGAAAGCTGGATGTGATGGCTTGGTGATGTGTCAACTTGGCCTGGCTGAACTACACTTCACAGTATTCGCTTCTCTGGTTGTTTTCTTGTAGGGTGGACCAAAGAGAGATTTGTATGGGGATGTGGAAGGTGGAGGTGAAGCAGTAGCCATTGTGTAGCTCACACTAGTTGCTGCTCAACTGCTGGTTCCAGTTACAACAAGGCACAGTACCTTCTCTTCGGGAAGTCATAATCTAATTGTCATCTTTCCCGGGTTGGAGCAAAATTGTGTTTCACCAATCCCAATTTAAAAATATTAGAACTGGGCAGGCCGAGTGGCACATTGGTTAAGAGCTGGCTTGGGACGCCAGAGGGCCCCGGTTCGGATCCCACATATGAGGGCCAGTGACACTACCCTCTACAGCTAAGATGCTGAACAACAGCTCAACCTGGAGCTGGGCTGCCCTGAGTCGCTGGCGACGGTATAGGCTGCAGGGGGTTGCCACGGGCTACTGTGTGTAGCCAGCAGCCAGCGTGAGCGGCCAGCAGCCGCAGTGAGCGGCCGTCCAGAAGCCTGCTGCTGATCTGCCTCGACCGGGAAGAGCCCAATGATAGTGCCAACTTGGGCCAGTGAAGCAACGTCCTCCACAACTAGATTGAAGAACAAAAAGGACAGCAACTTGTCTGTTCCCATCCCCCAATTCCCCAATAAAAATCTTTAAAAAAATATTAGAACTAAGTACTAGCTACCAATTTGCAATAGATTTGATGCATTTAAGGTACATTTAATATTCTCTTTGGTCTTGACTGTACTTGTAGTGGCAGATTTTCATGATTTTCTAGACTTTTGAGACCTATCAGTGTGGACCATAGCCCATTGCTTCTCACAACAGCAGAAGCCTGTCATTGCATGCCAGTGGTATGTGGATGCTATGATGTGTCACCTAGATTACTCCCTGCAGACCACAGTATTCTTTCCTCCAGTAAGTGGGAGTGTTTCTTTCTAACAGTTCATAGTTGAGCTCCTCCCCAGGTGGCAACTGGAGGGTGCCGCCTTGCCCAAGGTTAAGCCCTTCCCCAAGTACAGCCCTCTCCCACTGACTGTTCAATGCGGGGCACAGAGGCCCAGCCCCTTTGCCTGATTTGGGACATCTCTCTAAGCTCTGCTTCAGAGATCCCCAAGGGATCCATTGAGTCTTTGTTGTAACTGCATCACAGTTCAACTTCTCTGCACAATCCTGCTTCCCTCATTTCCTGCACCCGAAGCTCGATTTCAGAGGCTGCTTCCCAGGGACCTCATGTACAACTGGTGTCTCCATCAAGATGGAGGATTAAGCATTATCTTGTCTCTTACTAAGCTTGCTGCAGTATGAGCAACATGACTTTTTTCATATACTTTCTGGGTCGTGCTTAATTGATATAGAATAGAGTTGGCCAGGAGGAACTAGAACTGGAAACTAGAGCAGGTGAATCAGAAGTTTGGTGATGGTACTGAAAACCTGCCAAGGGTGCAGGCACTCACTGGGGTTAAGCAACGGTAGAGTCAAGGCAAGAAGTAAGCCTTGGGAAGTCAGAACAAGGGGCAGTGGGTTAAGGGGAGTGCAAAGGCACTACTGTGGTAGAAAACATAAGGGTCCGGGCAGGCAAGTAATGAAGTCCTGTAGCAGAAAGAAGACCAGCATCCCATCTGATGGAATGCAGAGGAGGCGACAGTCTTTGCTGTGGGCAACGTGATGACACTTTCAGGAGAAAGGCAGGTCCGCACAGGGAGCAGAACCAGAGCCCTCTTACTCATAGGAATACAACCTGGAGCCCAGATTCTCAAACCTGAGTGACATCAGGTTCATACAGAGGTTTACTGAGACACAGTTCTCAGCCCTTCCCCAAAGCTTTCTCATTCCCCAGGTCAGGGTGGGTGGGTGAAAATTTGCATTTTCAAAAAGTTCACAGGTGATTCTGATGCTGCTGGTCCGGGGCCATGCTCTGAGCACCCTGACATGGAACAGCACCAAAACATAGGTCAGCTTAACACAGACACCTAAATACAGCCCTCAGGTGCCTAGTCACACCCAGCTCCTCTAGGCAAGACTAGAATTAGGCCCAGAGGCCTGAAATAAGATAAGGAGATTCAGACAAAGCAGACAACCTGCTCTACTCAACAGACTTTAGAGTCAGATACTCACTATGAGAAGTGACTCAACTGCTCTGAGCCTGATTCCTCATCTGTACCAGCTATCATATAGGGTTGTTGTAGGAATTGACAGAGAACAAGTATAGAAGGTGCTGGCATGGTGTCTGGTCAGAACAAGCTTTCACTAGATAGAATAACAGTAAGATAGGATAACTAGAAGAATGATAGAATGATGGAATGATAGTGAGGCCCCTGGAAGTGTTTGTAGAGCACGTGGGGGGAGGCGCAGGCAGAGGGAGGCAGCATCCCTAGTGACCATGTTGGGTCCCATGAGCAAGGGGAGTTAGTCCCTTCAAAATTGTGGCCTTTGGTGCCTTGGTCTCTGTCTGCTGGGCCTTGTACTACTGCTGAGTGGCTGGGGGTGAGGGAGTGGTGGTGGAAGTTGTGGGAATGGGGGAAGGGTGGTGGTACAGGTGGTTTCTATTTTTCCTTAGGCAGGGAATGTAAGAAGCTGTCAAGTCAACTTCTCTCCACCAGTTGCATTTCAGAGCTTATGATTCGTAGTGAGGGCCATCATGGCCGAGAAGCATGCAGCATTATTTATATGTTTGTTCCCTGCCTTCTTCCCAGGAAGATTTAAGGCAGCCCCCCCACCACCACCACCACAGTAAATTAACCCACTCTCTGTGCCTGTGGAGAGAGGCAGAGTTCCATTTCAGCCCCGGCAGGGCGGCTTGGTGGCGCTGCCTAGCGGCAGACCAGCGCCATCTTGTGCAGCCTGGAGAAGGTGCCCTGGAGCAGCTGTGTGGGGAACCTGTTCACAGACAGGCTGCTGAGCCCCTGTCCATTAGGTCCAGGGCAGCCTGAGGGCTGGCATTTCTACCAAGTAACCTGATGATGCGGATGCCATGTTGGTTTGGGGGCTGTGTTTTGAGAAGCCCTGAACCTATGCTGAGACTTGCATCTGTCAGCATGAGACAGATACTGTGTCTGTGCTTCAGGGATAACTTGGCTTCTTTTGGGTCCTCTTGCCACCCACAGAGCTGCCAGAACCCCTCACTTGCACCCATCTTCCTGAAACAGGTATACTAAAACTTTCCAACCCTTGGGAACCCTCAGTTCTGTTGTCTCTCCCTCACAGGGCCTGACAGGGGCCAGCACCCTAATCCACTGTATTTTAATTAATGAATAGATCATATCTGATGGGTGGCTCTTGCCTGACATAGGAAAAGAGAGATGCTTTGGTGGCAGGGGGACCTGGGTTCAAAAAGTAAGCTGGCCAGGTACTTGTTGAGCAAAACTGGGCAAGCTACTTAGATTTTCTCAGTTTGTAAATCTATAAAATGGAGGGAATATAATTTCATAGAACCACTGTGAGCATTCAAGTTGAAAATACAAAGTACAGTAAAACCTTGGATTGTGAGTAACGTGGTTCCGAGTGTTCCACAAGACAAGCAAACATTTCTAATACATTTTAATGTGGTAAATGAGCGATGTCTTGCAATACGAGTAGTTTGTTTCCAGAATGAATTATGCTCGCAAACCAAGGTATTACTGTATTTGAAACCATGTCATCATTCTTACCTTTTCCTTCCAGACTGCATTCTAATAAGAGCCTTATCTTGAAGGAATGACCTCAATAGAGAGATTTGGGGGATTATGATGAGCCAGAGCAGTAACTGGAAGATTTGGAGGCCAGGGGTCCCCCTTTAGCATTCCTTAGTTCATATGCCATGTGTGGATGGATCCGTCTAAGCCCCTGATTTCCACTGGTAGCCAAATAAATTGCATGAACAAATGACAATTTTTGTTGAAATGGTCAGTTTCCAGAGCAAATACTTTTGACTCCTGCTACTGCTCGTGCTTGAATCCCAGCAGGTCCAGGCATCTGGGCTGGGTGCTGTGGGTGAAGAAGTCATGCAGCAAAGTCCTGCCTTGGGGCTCAGCCTAGTGCCCAGACCCAGCCAGGGCCTTTCAGGACTCTCACAGGCTTCTTCACCCAGGCAGTGGGTGCAGCCGGGGTCCCCGCAGCCCATCAGCGCTGTCAAGTTACAGGTGTCATCACACCTTCTATTGTCTGGATGTTCTTGACAGGGCCTCAGCTTATGTTCATATTGAAGAATTGTGTTCACCTGGTAAGGAGAAGGAAATTAACGTTGATGGGCTCCTTCGCTCCCTTCCTATCTCCTTTCTTCACATCACCCCACCCCCTAGCCTTCACCTTTCCTTTTTGAAAAATGGAACTATTTCCATTTTGATCTATCAGCTGTTTCTCTCTCTCTCTCTCTCTCTCTCTCTCTCTCTCTCTCTCTCTCTCTTTCTCTCTCATCTCTATCTCTATCTCTATGTCTCATACAAACCTTAACTATTGATGGCATTGACACCTGTATGAGGTTTTTTACTCACAGAAAAGAATGAAATCCATCAGTTTTTGGATAAAACAGAGGAGAGAAGCCAGGGAGGTCTATAGTCCATATCCTGTGTGATGATAATGATAACAAAATAATAGCTGTCTCTATTGAGCACTTGTTATATGCCAGGCACTGTGCTAACCACTTTCTGTGGATTAGTAACTTATTACTCAGAACAAGCCGGTGAAAAAGTGCTATTATTATCTTCATTTTACAGATGCAGAAAGAGGGTAAGTAGCTTGCCCAGGGTGAGCAGTGGGGAGCTGGATTTAAATGTCACGCCAAGGTCTGACCCCAGTGCCTGGTCCACTAACCACTGAGTACTGACCGGGCCAGTAGGGAAGTGCTATCTCTTGGCACAGCCCCGTAACTTGAGGATGTTTGACAGTTGTGTGGGAGGCTAGCAATTTCTTTGCTTGAACTGGAAATGATCGTGATGCCTCTGCTGTAGATTATGAGACCTTCCCTTCCTCTCCAAGTGTGTAGCAGGTTGCAGGATAGTAAGGAGAGGGTCCCAGAAATATCTGCTTTTGGTCTAGAGAATGATCAAAATGGCAAGCCCAGTGACCTGGAAGTGCCACCAGGGCTAACGGTACTTTATGGGAACAAAGTGGAAACTCCTTTCTCAGTCCCCATGTACTCTGAGGCATGTGAAACCAGCAGCTCCCAGCGCTTGAGAGCGAGGGGCCCTGGGGTGGCAGTGGCAGGGCTTACAGGATGCCCAGGCAGCTGCAGGGAAAGCAGCAGTGTGTTACCCAGAGTATCTGCAGGCACAGAACACGGATGGGGCTGATGGGAGGCAGGGCTGCCTCTGTCTGAGGGTGCAGAGGTCCTTAGCTTTAGGGTGGGCATTTCCCTAGAGCAATACCCGGCACATGGCCTGTTTCGTGGACACCACATTGGTGAGGCCATGAGCCACAGCGTGAACTGAGGGACGCAAAATGAGGCCAGGGCCCCCGCCAGCACTGACCTCCTCCAGCGACATAAGACACTCTCTGCCCCTCTCCCAGCGCTGTCCCATCCAGCCTTCCTGTCCTTCCAGGCCCAACCTCAGGGGAGTTAGGCTGTGGAGAGTTATGGAGGGAGGTATCTGAGCCGACCAGTGCCCTCTTTCCTGGTCCTGACCCTGCTGGCTGTCCTGCGTCAGCTAGAGGCCTGAAGCAGAGTGGGATCCGTGCTCTCGGCTGGACTGCTGTAGGTTTCAGTAACTGAAAACGGACTGAAAGTTAAAAAATGTGTCCAAGGAGGGGAATTTGGACCTCCGTCGTCAAACTGTGAGCAGGGACTGGACAAACAAATCATTCGATGTTGTGGCCCAATGAGCTGGCCTTCCTCTGTGTATTAGTGCTGCTATATCAATTTACCAGACAGTTATTGTCCCCCAGTTCTGTAGGCTGGAAGTTTGAGATCCAGGCGTTGACATGGTTAGTTCCTTCCACGGCCTCTTTTCTTGGCTTGCAGATGGCCGTCCTCTCTGTGTGGTTTGCCCTCTGTGCCTGTCTGAGTCCAAATCTTCTCTTCTTATGAGGACAACAGTTGTAATGGATTAGGGGCCACTCTAACAACCTCATTTTAACTTAATTGTCTCTTTAAAGACCTGTCTCCAAATACTGTTATGCTGAGGTATGGGGGTAAGAACTTAAACAAATGAGGTTTTTTTTGGAGGGGACACAATTCAGCACATAACACTCTGTTACATGTGCACCCGTTGTGCCATTTGGGAAGTGTGCCCTGTTCCCGGAGCACACACTCAAAGTACCGCGTACAGCTTGTCAGCATTAGTGACGCCACTGCTGCCGTCCAGGGCTCTCACGGCTGCCAATGAACGGCAAGGCAGAAGTGACAGGAACACCATCTGTGGTGATCCAGCAGGAAGAGCTAGCTTTGGGGACCCAGGTGCTCTTTGCAGCGATCCGTCCTACAGATGGCTGGGACTTTAGGGAAGAAGAACGTCCACAAAACAATATTATTCTTTGACAAGAGCAGTTTGCAGACAGTACAGCACAATTCTATTTTAAAACAGCACATGTGTGCACATGGACCTGTGATTGTAATCCAATCTGTGTGAGTAAAGAGCTCTGATGTGACAGCCCACTGTGGGTGCACAGGTGATCCCAGCAGGTGGGAAGATGGCTAACTGCCATTTCTAAAAATTCTTATCTGTATTCATCAAGTTTTCTACAACAAACTTACATTACTTTGATAATATAAGAGAAAGAAAGGGCTACATAACAAAGAAATGGGAGATGCAGGGAAGTGACTGTCTGCCTCAACATTGGGGTCTGTGAACGGAATTTGCATCTGTGAGCCAGGACATAAGTGCATCAAAAATCTGGAAATAACAAAATGAAAACCACCAGATCAATAAAATAGTATTTAATGAGTTTACTTTGCATGTAAGAATAGTTTGTAAACTGGGAGCTTTCGAACCCAACACTGATATGAAGCTCAGAAGCTGGAGGTTACAGGATGGCTTATGAGGTGGAAATGAGGAAGTCACTTGCCCCTCACAATGACTGGTTATTACAATGGGGCTTCCAGATGTCAGAGGAGTGGTTAAAAGTTATCACATACCATTTTTACAAACAGGAATGGTTTCTTTGGTGATTATCAGAAGTATTTACAAGAAATAGCCTAAGTTTAGTTTGGCTTATGCTCATAAAATAAACTAGATTTAGTTTTGCTTATGTGGTTTAAATGGTTTTGTGTGTTCAGGAATTTTCAAATATGGTCTCCATTTTGTATTTAATTTTAACCAATGTCAGAGTTATGGGCTTGGGGGTACAAGAGAGAATGGAGTGCACACGGAGGGGATGCATGTTTGCCCAGAGTCAAGAAGGCTGGAAGCAGAGGATGGGGATACAGGGGAGACTAGGAGTAGAGGACCCCATTGGTACAGCTGTGAAGCAGCAACGAATGAACTATTGGGCTGCCTGAGAAAACCCTGGAGATTGATGTCCCAGCAAGAGCCAGATAACTGCATCAAAGAAATGAAGGGTTGAAACAGATGACATTTAAGGTGCCTCCTAACCCTGAGATTCTGTGCTTCTGTGAAAATGCAAAAAAAAAAACCCTTGAGTTAAGCTCTCTTTGAGGACATGGTGACATTTGATTCTGAAGAGCATCTGTTGATATTTTCTTTGAAATCTATATTGTTCCAACTCGATCTGTAAGGATGACCTGCAGGACATTGGAATCCTGTGTAAATCTCCATAGCAACTCTTGGTAGAAGTATATTCTTAGGAGGATCCAAAGGCAAAAAGACAGTGTAGTGTTATTTTTTCATCTCCAAATGTCACTTCCAAGTTAACTATCATTTAATGAAATGGTATTTTTTTCCCTCAGATCTTCCCTTTTCCTGTCTCTAAATATTGTACCATTACCTGCAGTGAAGCACCATTTTGGGCAGGGTATGGGGTGGGCTAATCATTTACTGGCATTTTGCATGAACCAATAATACTTTGATCTCAGATTATGCTGAAATATAGACAGTGTTGTAAGTAGGAGAGAAGGCCCGTAACTCAAGCCTGGTCCAAGGCTGAAGTCTCAGACCACCAGTAAGAGAAGGTACTGCATGTAACAGCATTTGCACTAATGGCATCATCGTTTTCTGAGTGCTCTAACGATTCTAAGGAAAAACATCCTTAAACCCAGACAAATCGTGAACAAGAGCATTTGCTCTGCCCTCCATCTGCCTGAAATGCGCTCCGTGTTTCTCCTCACCTATCCAGAGTTTACCTGCTCCTCCAGAGCCATTTCAAATCCATACTTTCCCTCTGCAAAGCCAACCCTGCCTCATCCTTCCCAATCAATTGCTTCCTCCTGTAAATTTCCTACAGCAGTTATTGACAATTCATTGCACTGCTCTGTGCCATCTCTCATTACAGTCTTGAATGTCTAATAAAACATTTGCATGCTTATGTCTCCTAATAGCATTTCGTAAAGTGCTGTGAAAATAATAGGCACTCAATAAAGATTCTCTGATTTGTTCAGAAAGCCATTATTATTGTAAACAGTAAGTGTTTACTGCACAAGGATTTTGTACTCAGCTGAGGCACACCCTGATGGCTTCTTCCTCACCTCTCCACGCTGACATTATTGTGACTTCAGCATCTAAGAGATACCCCTTCTTGCATGCTGGACTATCTGATTCTCAGCTTCCTTCTCTCCGTTGGTCTCCTGCATGTGCCCTCAGCCACTCATTCCCACTCCCATTCCCAAGCCCCTCCAGAGCTTGTCATAACTTAGAACACAGTTATTCAGATGTTCTTGGCTTGCTCCACTGGCTCTCCACTCTAAGTGACCTTTGGTGACATCAGAACTTGCAACAGCGCCCTCTTCTTTCTTTCAGGGTGTCCTTCTTTCATCACTTCCTCCTCATCTCGTCTAGATTCCAGGGCTCAGTGTTTCAATCACACAAATGCTCTCGTTCCTCCATCCTTCTGTTATACACATATGGAAAGCCTCAACCCTGGATTGGTCTTCTCCTACCTGAAGTCACACCCTGTGTGGTGTTAAGGACTCTTCCCACAGGGCAGGTGATTCCTAATCACCAGCCCCAGGTGGCCCTCCGCTCTGCCATGGTGTGGAGGCAATTCCAACTTTCCATGGTTAGTGTTCCACGTTAGCCAACATCCCCAATCTCCGACCTCCCTTCTCCCACATACTCCCAGCCAGTGAATACATCTTCTGTGCACAGAGGAAGCAGGAGCCATTGTCATCGTCAGGCTGCAACAACAGATTCCTGGAAACCTGACCACCCTCTCACCCCTCCTTCCCATTACAGTGGAGGAGCCATCACCTACACTTGGGGTTTAGTCCTGCCTTTGTCTTGCCTTTGTAGGCACTTTGCATTGTTAATTGATGAGCCCTTCGGTCTCCTATTTATTCTACCATCTTCCCTCAAAAGGGTCTGTCCAACAGGCCTTTAAACACACTTAAATGCTCACATTAAAAAACAACACAACAAATCAATCTCATATTTGTGGACATTTTACTCTCTTCTGCCCCTGAATCCTCTCAACTTTTGCTCATTAGTTTCTCACTTCCCATTCATTCCTGCAGCAGGTTGTCTTTTCCAAAGACAACCACACCAGGATAAATCCCATTCATCATGCTCTTCTTACATTGAGATGTTGACACTCTCCCACTGTGTTGTGAGTCCTGAGAGGACCTTCCTAACTGTCTCAGCCAATCAAATGTGGTGGAGTATTGCTGCTGGTGCTTGGGGTTGGGCCATCACAGGCAATATAGCACCTCTCTCTCTCTCTCTCTCTCTCTCTCTCTCTCTCTCTCTCTCTCTCAGTACACATCATGGGAGCTTTGAGCTGGCGTGTAAGCAGTCTGGCTTCTTCAAAGCCAGTATACTGACTGGAAAGACCACATGGACACAGAGAGAGACACCCAAGAAGTCCCACTGTTCCAGCCCAGCTGTTTAAGTCTTCCCAGTATCAACCACTAGACATAACCACGAGGAAGACTTGGATGATGCCAGGTCCCCAACCTTTGAACTGCCTCAGCTCACACTGAGCAAAGCAGAAACAAACCATCTCCACTGAGCATTGCCCAAATTATAGATTTGTGAACTAAATTTGTGAGCAAAATATTTCAAGGCATTAAGTTTTGGGGTGGTGTGTTACATAGCATTAGCTTACCAGGTCCACTCCCAACCTGTTCCTGACCACCTTCTGCCCCATCATGTGCTTGAAATGACTCTTCTAGGCTCATCTTGTTGCTAAGTCTAACAGGTATTGTTCAGACCTCCCCTTTCTGGACAGTAAGCCCTCTACATAGTTTTGACCTCCCACTTTGAAATGCTGTAAATTATATAATGGTGTAAATTATATAACACTCTTCTGGGCTATTAGTTTTCTTCCTATTTCTCAGGCTGCTTTCTCCTCCTTTTCTTATATCTTTCTGTCCCTAACTATTAAATACTGAAATTCTTTAAGACTCAAGTCCAGACTTTCTTGTCTTCTCACTCTGTGCTCTCTTCCTAGGCAATTTCTTCCACTATCACATTTCAGTTACCACTTCTGTGCACATGAGTCATAATTCACATCACTGAGCCATATATCCAGTTTCCTACTGGTAATTCCCTCTTGGGAACATCAAAGGCACCTCAAATTCAACATGGCCAAGATTCCAAAACTGTACTCATGATCCGCCTCTCCCCACATCTCTGCCTCGGGGTTTATGAGAGCTGGTCATTGTGGGGGTGCCATTTCTCCCTAGTATTTGAGTAAGACCGATGAAGCTCCTGCCTTCATAGAGCTCTTAGTCTAGATACTTGGGGCAGACCGTCAAATACAATGTAAATAAAAAACAAATGAAAAGATAGTGACAAATATCAGACAGCAGATTTCATAAAGGTAATGTGGTGAAGAAAGTCTGGGTGGTCCTGAAGAGGGGACATGAAGCTGAGATGTGAATGACAAAAAGAGTCACCTTGCAATGAAAAGGAACGAAGTACTGATACAAGATAGAGCAACCTTGAAAACATGATGCTCAGTGAAATAAGTCAGTCATGACAAACCACATATTGTATGATTCCATTTATAGGAAATGTCCAGAAGAGACAAATCGATATAGAGAGAAAGTAGATTGTGATTTGCCGTGGGCTGGGAACTGGGGGGAAATGGGGAGTGACAGCTAAATGGTGTGAGATCTCCTTTTGGAGTGATGAGAATGTTCTAAACTCAATTGTGGTGATAACTGCCCGGCTCTGTGAATAGACTAATAACCATTGAATTAATTACATACTTCAAATAAGAGAATTGGAAGGTATATGAATTATATTTCAGTAAAGCTTTTGTAAAAGTAAAACCAAGCCACCATGTAGCGATTAGATGGGGAGAGCATTCATGGCAGAGAGAACAGTGATGGAAAGACCTTGAGGTGGAAACAAAATCTTGGAATGTGCAGGGAGCTTACTGAATTTCATTGTGTGCACTGGAGAGTGAAGGGAGTGATGATGTGAGATGGAAACCACGGTGTGGGTGTGGTCTAGGCAGGGAAGTGACAGAGTCTGGTTTAAAAAGCTCCCTCCAGCTTCTGGTGGAGGATGGACTGTAGAGGACGCATGTGGAGGCGGGGAGACAGGGTGGAAGCTATTGCAGGAGGGCACAGGGCACAGCAGTGGTGAGATAGAGTGGGGATGACGGTGATGGGACTTGGGCAGCTGTGGGACCTGTTCTGCAGCTTCAGTCAACAGCATTTGTTAGCGTTAAATGTGAGGGATGAGGGGGACCCCCAGACCCTTGGCTCGAGCAGTGGGATGGACGATGGCAGTGCCATTTCCTGAATTGGCAGAGACTTGGAAGACATGTATTGGGGAGTGACCTAAAAGTTTTATTTTGACTGTGTTCAATCTGAGATTGGCCATTGATGTAGAAATGCCAAGTAGGTGGCTGGATATATAACTCAGGGCTGGCATTAGAGATTTGGTAGCTCAGTGTTATTTTACCCCAAGGGGCTGAAGAGGTCATCTAGGAAAAATGGGTAGTTACACAGAGAGAAAAAGAGTCGCCACACAGAGCCTTGGGGACACCAACTTGTAGAGGAGCTGCCTGAGAGCAAAGAGGAAACCCTCAAGAGTTTAAGGTACCTTTGGTCCAAAGGGAAAGCGAGCGATCCTACTGCCCAGCCAGATACCCAGCCAGAAGCATTATCCTTGACACATCCTCATGTCTTACCCACCATATCCCATTGAACTGTTGATGCTCTGTCCTGAATATCTCTCCAATCTGTCTGCTTCTCTGCCAGTCTGCCGCAGCCACCCTAGACTAAGCTGCTGCATCTCTCACTCGCTCCTCTGCTGCAGCCTTCAGCCTGGTTTACCTCAATCCCCTCCTGACATCCTCTCCTTTCTATCCCAAAATGCAATCCCAGGGTTTTTGTCAAAATGCAAATTGGATCATGCCTCATATGCTTGAATGCTCATACACTAAGTAATGCAGTGGCTTCCCTTGGCTTTTAGGATTAAGAGTCTAATCCTTTATTGGCCCACAGGGATGGGTGCTCTGGTCTTATCTACCTCTCCAGCCCCAGCTACAACAGTCTCATCCCTTTGTTTGCTTTCACCACACCAGCCCCCTCCTCTTCTTCCTACCGCATCACCCCCTGCCCCAGGACCTTTGCATATGCTGGTCCCACTGCTGGGATGTCTTCTCTTCCCTCTTCTGTCACTTAATTCCTTCTTCTAGAGAACCTCCAGAGTGTTCCTGACAGATCAGTTTCCTCTATTATATACTCTTAGCATGTGCCTCTCTGTCTGAGTGTCCAACTGCTTTTAATTGTGTGATTATTTTCTATCACATTTTCCCCTTGAGTACAAGTCCCTTGACGGCTCTCCATAGGTGCCTACCTGCAGAGAACTTGGGAAAAATATGAGGACAGAAAGTGATGACTTATGCGTTTGTGGCACTGAGCATTTATAGCTCTGGCTGTCCCACCGGCATTACTCTCAGACCCTTAATAAGCATGATATGTACCTGAGATGTGGGAGCCACGGACTCCATGGCTCTCATTTCTCTCTTTCTGCCTTTTGGCTAGAGCAAAACCAAGAATCAAAATCAAAGAGGACACCAGCTGGGGCAAGAGAAGGAAGGCTTTAAAAACGGAAAGTCTGGGGTTAGGTCTGTGCCCCCTCTCCCTGTAGCCTGCCCGCCCCTTACCCCCCCACACCTGGACACAGTTTTGATCTTGAACTTATTTGGTAATTATTTTTTTATACAATGAAAATGAAATTCAGCCAAAATGATGAAAGCACTTAGTGTTATGCATACACCGTAGATGATTTCTGGGAAAAAGCCTTGTCGTGGGTCCAGAATCATTTTGAGATGGCTCTGCTGGAACTGCTGCCTGGAAGTAAATGCTCACTCTCTGTCCCTCTTGACTCTGGAGTATGAATTTTTCATGGGCCAGCCTTGACACGCCAAGAAAATGAAACGGGCTTGTGTCTGTGGACACAACTGGGCCCTGAGTCAGTGTGTCACCTAATTGTTGAGTTGTGTCTCTTTCCCACAATAGTAATTTGCATCTTCTGATGACCTATTTATTACCCATCAGATACAAGAGTGATCTAGGACACTGCACGTTTCCCCACAGGAGGAAAGGCACTGCGGGCAGGTCTGCATGGCTGGGAAGTGTTTGAAGGGGTAAAGAGGGAGGAAAAGGAAGTGTCTCCCTCCATGATGAGCCTAATTGTTTTAAGCAGGGGGATTTTAGGTTGCACACACCTGGGATCAGCATTCAGCTCACAGGCTTGCTAAGCTTGTGTGACAGCATAATCTCCTTTGTTCAGTGCCCAAGGAGGATATTTTCTGCATTATTAGACAAGTCAATGAAGATAAAACAAAATATTAACTATTTTAAGCTGCACTAGTCCACCCCAAAGAAATTAAGCCGCCCCATTCTAATTGTACCCAGCTTCCTTGTCTTAATGAGATGGGCTGCGCTGCCAGGGTGGGCCTGCAGCCTGCCCACCCCTCCACCCCCCCACCCCTGCTCATTATGCGCTGGCTTCACCTTTCCTCTGCTTTGCTTCTTTCCCTGGGGTGATATGTAGAGCTGGGGACCTTGTTTCCAGGCAAGGAAAGAAAGAAATGAAACCTCAGTGAAAACCGCAGGGGTGTGACACCCATCAGCATATTTTAAAAAGGCATTTTATGTCTCTTTTGCAATTATGTTAAGCCAGCTAAATCTGGGCTGGGCTTTGGCAACCTGGAAACACCAGGGTGGTTCAGCATCAAGATTGTATCGTGCAAAAACTGCTGATCCTGTGTTTGCAGCTGATACTGTGCAATTTCCAGTTGGGTTTCTAAAACAGAAACCTGGCTGTCATCACCTAAGCAGTGATAGTGTTGCCTGCTTTTCTGGCTTCTTAGAAGCTAAAGCACTCATTAAAAACCAGTGAGGTGAACACAGGGGCTCTTTCCTGGTGGGTCAGGAGACCCCAGTGCTTTGATGGAGCTGCTGTCCTGGCCCACCCTGCACAGGTCCCAACGAGCTGGGGCCTCCAGGTCCTCAGCCTTGCCCGTAGCCCTGGTTTTGCAGATTAGGAGCCTGTTGGAGGTTTTATAGTCTCCCCCTTCACTGCCTTCCAGAGGACCCGGGTCTCTCCCCAGTGACAAGGTTCACACCCGGGAGCTTCCATTTGACAGGGTGGCTACTTTATAGTTCTCTGCTGTCTTGTGCCTAGTTCTGGAATTCAGAGGTTCCTGGGGAAAGACACTGAGACCATGAACACCTTCATGTGTGTGTGGTGTGTGCATGTGTGTGTGTGCATGTGNCATCCCAAGCCAACTCTTAACCAATGCATCACTCGGCCTGCCCAGATGGATTTTGTTTCTAACCTGAGTCCAGAGTCTTCACGTTTTAGTGTAGGAGTCTGACCCCCATGTGATCATCGTCAGAGTGAACACCGGAGCCCTCACTTGTGTCCTGGTTTGTATCTTCTGTTTGTGTACTTCTTTGGCCTTTGTTTTCTGTCTTTTTCTATAATGTATGTTTTCTCTGTTTTTATCTTCTCTGGTGATTTGGAAAATACATTTTTTTGTTGTTTTTAGTTCTATCGCTTTTATTTTTATTTTCAAAAACACTTAAAGCCTATATTTTTATATGATCAACATCAAGAAGAAATCCCTACTGCTTGACTTCCTCTAAATAAGACAAGGCATTAAACTCATTAAAATGTTTCCTTCTTCTTCCCTCCTCTCCTGCTCTCTATGAATACAATCTAAGGTTTTAGGCCTACATTATTATCAGTTTATTAATCTTTACATTAGTTAAGTTCTCTTTGAGCAATATTTGACAGTCACATTTATTTCTGTGACCACATCTGTAATAATTATTAGATTTACCTGCTTAGATGTTTTAAGTGCCAACCACTAGCTTTCTTAGTCCAGAACGTTGCCACTTTCCCTTCTTCATTTTGATTCTTCTCTTAGTGGGATGTTAGACGTTTTCCTCAGAAAAGAGTTGATGTGACTGCTGCTAACATGCAGTGCCAGGAATTTCAATTTCCTCTTCTCTCTCTCCTCCTCCTTATCACTCCTTCCCTCCCAACCCCCCCCCCAACATATTTTCTCAAATCTGGAGCCACTTCCTCAAAAACCATTGAGACTAGTCAGGGGACCCGACAAGACTTCTCACATTGAAATGCAAGATAATATTCTTTTGCAAACTGGAACCACACCATGCTCTCAACATTTCCAGACACCTCTCTACTTCAAGTGGCTTTACTAACGTGGTTCCTCTGGTGAAAATGCCCTCCTCATCTACTGATGCCCGGAAGCAGCCCTAGCCCTCTCAGTGCCACCTCCTCCCTGAAGCCCACTTTCATCTCCAAGCTCAATGTAATCTCTCCACAGCCCCCTCATCTGCACCCCACTTATAGCAGTGATCATTTTATTTGCCTTTTAGTTATTAAATTTCATATCCCTCTAACTTCAATAAGCCCCTGAGTCCTATTAGATTCTTTCATTAGAATTGTAAGATGGAATCTGGTCCTTTTTATTTTTGTGTCCAGCCTGTGTCAGGCACAGCGTATTGCACAGAAAAGGCATTCCATTTATTGTTGTTGCAAAAGTTATGATTGTTGCTGGAAACGGCCATTAAGTTCTCACTGAGTGAAGCTAATTCAGCATGTGTAAAGACATCCTTTCTGTAAAATATTAAAGTGAAGGAAGATCTAAAGATAGATCAGTATGATATATAAAAATCACACAGAAAAAACGTTATACAGGTCATTAGGCAATACAAATCCATGGAAGACAAAAATTAGAACAAAACTGTCACGTAATGGCACCGTTTGAGTGTGAAGCACTACTGTTTGCCCCTGATTATGTGAGGTCAGAATGGCATTAGGTGTCCTGGCATGTAATTGAAAGGAGCTCTGAGGCTGAGATTTCAAAGCTGCAGCTACGTGGAGATCCATTTTCCCTCCGTTCTGGCCTGATTTTTTCCTGTCCTCCACAGGCTGACATTGAAGGCTCACTTTATTCTCGACTTCAAGGCTTGTGTAGACTTTTAACTGTCTTTTCTTGCTGTGCTCATTTTATAGTTGGTTTATTAATAAATATTTGCCATCTGTAGCAAATCTTAAAATGTAGCAAAATCTTAAATGTCTATAGTAAAAATGAGACAAGAAACTTAACATTTCGTAAGGAGTGATCTTTATTTTCTCCTTAAATGCACACACACACACACACACACACACACCACACACACCCTTTCTGTATTTATTCATATTTTCTTTGCTTTTGAAATATGACTTTTGAGCCAAAATTTTTACTAAATTCCCTTCAGTTTTGGGGACCAAGTAATGAAGGCCAGGGGCCAAGCCCAAAGTGACTCTGCAGGGAGACGTAACATAGGCAGGAGCCTGAAAATGACCCAGAACAGGACAGGAGCTCTCACTGCTTCTTGCAGCCCAGGGCACAGGATTGCTGAGTGCCCTTGAACTTCATGGTTGTAGTTTTTGGTACTACCTCACTGTCTGGGGATTCTTTCTGTTTCACATCCTTCTGTTTTCTTTGCTAGATGGTTTTAGACCAGCATCACACACGTGACTGTGACCTGGTGTCCTGTGAGCTGATCCCAGCTGGACATGCTGCACCAGATGTGGCCAGTGCTCTAATCTGTCCCTCTGTATCAGCTCACAGTAACATGAGGAAGAGTGCTTATGCTTTGTTATGTGGCATAACCAGTGACCCCAAATCTTGGTGACCTCATCAACAAAGGTCATTGTTGCTCATGTCACATGTCATCTACGTGTTGGAGACAACCCTGAAACTCTTCTCCAAGTTGTGGGTTGACTGGGTGTCTGTTCCATGTCTTCTCATTCAGGGACCCAGGCCAAAGAGTAACACTTACATGGGACATACTGTTCTTCTGAAAGTGGCAGGAGCAGTGAGAGCCAAAGTGCACCAGGACACCTGAAGATCTGGTTTGAATAGGCCTGCACCACCTCCAGTTACATGCCATTGGCCCAATCGGTGAGGTGGGAAGTACCCAGGAGAGCATGACCAGAACATGAATTGTGTTCAATTAATACAACCTGTCTCCCACTCTAATTTCAGTATGCTCAGGG
Organism: Hipposideros armiger; assembly: GCF_001890085.2. Taxonomy (NCBI): domain Eukaryota; kingdom Metazoa; phylum Chordata; class Mammalia; order Chiroptera; family Hipposideridae; genus Hipposideros; species Hipposideros armiger. The sequence continues at coordinate 1,263,500 of NW_017731750.1, read as the reverse complement.
GGGAGTTAGAAATCCTGGTGAAATTAGTTATTGAATTACAGCTGTCACCCTCAGCAATGAAGAATAGTTTGACTGATGGGTGGATAGATGGATGAATTTTAAATCACCTACTTGCAGAAAAAATGTGAGGAANTAGGATTTGGGGCAAGCAATTTACTGGGGGGATGATTCCAGAAAGCACTGTGAAAGGGAAGCAAGCATGAAGGGGACTTTCATGAGACAGTCATTGCTGTGGGTGCCTGGGCTCCACCCTTGGGTGACCCTCTGAGAACCTGAGAGGAACACAGTCAGCATTTTCCCAGCAGAGGAGAGGACGTGGGGTGTTTTTTTTTGAGCTTCACTGAAACGTAACTCACACGCCATACAATTCTCCCACTTAAAGTGTACAACTCAATGGCTTTTGGTGTATTCACAGAGTTGTGCATCTATCACCGCAATCATTTTTAGAAAATGTTCATTTTCCCCAAAGAAGCCCCGTACTTCTCAGCCATCACCCACAGCCCCTCCACGCTCAGCTCTAGGCAACCACCAGTCTGCTTTCTATATAGATTGGTCTGGCATGGGGGGTTTTGTTCACCAAATCCTGTCCTCCATCTGTTGGGACCCTCCTGGTGCTGATTCCCTGGCATGTCCAGCCTGCTCACAGGCCACACCTATGTCCACGGAGAGGACACAGACAGCCCGGCAGACAGGACCGGAAGCTGGAGGACTTGGTGGCTGCGTGGGCCAGGTTCTGACAGCACCTGCTGACCGCGCTTCTTCCCTGTACTGCCCGTGGCCCTCTGCGCCTCCTCTGCTTCCCTCCTTTAAATCGCATCTCTTTTCTTCCAAGATCCAGCTCGGCTGTTGTGAAAACTCTCTCCTCATCACGTTCATCGCATTTAAGCACCCTCCGCTCAGGCGGGAGGGTGATGTGGTTTGAGAGAGGATGGGCAGGGCTTGCCCCTCTCAGCTGAGGTCTGAAGGAGGAGACTGAGCAGCTAAGCAGAGTTCTGGGGAAGAGCACCCACTTGCAAAGTGGGGGAAGCAGGAATCAGCAAGAGTTTACAAGGGTAGCAGAGGGTGCAGGGGCTGGGGTTCGGAAGCAGGGAGTCATGAGGGGCAAAGGGTAAGAGGGTGGGGCCAGCAGGTCCTGCAGGCAGGCTCTGGGCAGCCTTGGTAAGGAGCTGGTTTTTATTAAAAAACAATGGGAAATCTTGAAGATGGTAAGCAGGTAGGCGACCTGATCTGATATCCTACTGAGATGTAGTCCATTTGCCCAGGAGTGTAGCATTGGATTCTGTTAGCCTTCTCCAACCCCAGGAGGCCCTCATCCAGCCATTCAACTTCAGTCCATGACATGGGCCCTAGGGTCCTTACTTGCCCAAACAGCACTTTGTGCAAATTACGAAAAGGCTCAAGCTACTACTGCCATCTGCTGGAGATCCATAACAATTAATCTACAAATCTAGATTTGGGCAGTGTACAACCTGCACAACCTGCACATCCATGTGTGGCCATCCTGCCTGCCACCCACCAGACTTTGCTGATGCTGTTGCCTGGATTAGACAAGGTTCCCTTTTCTTGTCTGACATCCCAGAGTCCTGCTTCTGTTATATATTTCTGGTAGTAACTGCTATGTGCCACTACTCCAGGATCCATGTCCCCTCTGCTTGGATGGAAATGATTCTTTCCTGTTTTTTTTTAAACTTTATTGGGGGACAATGTGTTTTTTGGAGAACAATGTGTTTTTTCCCAGGACCCATCAGCTGCAAGTCAAGTTGTCCTTCAATCTTAGTTGCAGAGGGCACACCTCAGCTCTAAGCCCAGTCACTGTTTTCAATCTTAGTTGCAGGGGGGTACAGCCCACCATCCCATGTGGAAGTTGAACTGGCAACCTTGTTGTTAAGAGCACGTGCCCTAACCAACTGAGCCATCCGGCTGCCCACTGACAGCTCAGCTGCAGCTCACCTCAAGTCGTTCTCTTCAATCCAGTTGAGGAGGGTGCAGCTCACTGGCCCATGTGGGAATCGAACTGGCAACCGTGTTGCTCAGAGCACATGCTCTAATCAACTGAGCTACCTGACCGCCCCTTCTGTTTTTTTCTTAATTTATTTTTTATTGTTGAGGTATAATTGACATTTTTAAAAATTAAATGTATTCAGGTGACATTGGTTAGTAACGTTATGGAACTTTCAGGTATACAATTCCATAATACATCTGTATATTGCATTGACGTTTTTTAAAATTTAAGGCAATCTTTTATCTGCATGAAAGTTTGTCCCCTCAACACTGACTCTATGTCAATACACAGCTGACCTGGGATTCATCCTCCTGGTATCGCTGAGGTTGCCTTCTTTGCCCAGCTGTGTTATGAGATATGACAGTGAGATGTAGTTTTGGGTGGTGGGTTTTCTAGCTCTCTTGTAGTCACCTGTGTAGACAGCCTCTGCCTTTGGCACTAGCTCAGCCTCGCTGCCCGTGCCTCTCAAAAGGCCCTCAGGCTCTCCAGTATCTCAGGATGGTGCCCTGGAAGAAAATACCAGTTTGGGTGGTCAGCATGGAGGTTCAGAAGGCAGTTTTGCTTTTCAGCTCCTCCCCCGCCACCCCTGCCCGGGTTCTGAGCCCTTCACACGCTGATGGGAGAGACATTTGAGGCTGGGGATGTTTTTGAGGCCCTCAGCTCCCCCACCTGGGAAGTGGCCCCCTTTGGTGGTACTTCATTTATCCTGGTGGTGACTGTGCTTGGGGCACTGTTCTGTCCCCTCTGACAGCCATGCATGGATGGGGCCCCCTGCTTAGGGGACAACGTGTGATAGAGGGGCATGGGGAAAGCAGGCCGAGACCGTGTTGCCGGCTGAGGGAAATATTGTGCTTCATTGTTGTCAGATGGGCCCGAGATTCTGTCTGCTACAACCTGGCCGCTTTTTGAGCACTGTGATCTCCCAAAATGGCAAATGGAAACTGAAACACTACATTAAATAGCATTTCTATGCAATTAAAGCACATTAAAATGGCAATTAAGTTTCACAAACAGCCTTCTCTACATTCC
>NW_017731750.1:1256487-1257841 GCF_001890085.2 Hipposideros armiger | reverse complement strand
CCCTGAGCCTGTGATAAATGCTAGGTAGGAAATTGAATAGCGTGACGGGAGAGCGACATGGGACTGCTGCAGGTGTGAAGGACAGAAAGGACCAGCTGTGGAGAAAGGGTTGGGACCATATCTCATCTCCGAGGGAGCAGCTCATGAAAGACCCCTTCTGGGAATTAGATGATGGCAGGGAGGCTGGAGCCCTTGACAGGGAGCAGAGATGGTGGCTGGGGCTAAATGTGGGCGCCTTCTCTGCTAGGGCAAGCAGGTAGTATTTTATTCTTAGCTCAAGGAGAAGCCTTTCAAGCCTTTCAGCAGAGCCAAGCCACGATCTGGTCTAGTTTGTAAAAATAAAAATGATGTGGGAAGATGCTCATGAGTAATTGTCACCTCATGTGTCTTCTTCCTTATTTTCTACTGATTCTGTGCATTCCCTGTTTTTCTTGATTTCTGAAGACAATTATTTGATCTTCACATCATCATTTTTCCTGGTCCTTTCCTTTGGGATCCAAGTTTTAATTTGGAAATTGCTTTCCCAAGGAACTCTGGTTGGGTGCCATCATTTAAAGGCATTGTAACCTGCTGTGCTTTGAATATGGTGTTTCTGAAAGTCCTGGATAAACTTTGAGAGTAACAGGATAGCATTAATCACTCAAGAGACACAGTGCGGCATGTGTTACTGAAATCAATATGGCTTGAGATTGTTATTTCCAGAATGCCTCCTCACTCAGTGAGTCACCAGGAAGCTTCAGAATAGCTGTATGGCTCCCAAAACCTGTGGCTTTCTCCAAACATGATTTGGATACACTCTCACACCGCTCCTTGGGCGCAGGCAGAAAAGACAGATATTCTGAACAACACATGTTTCTCAAAGCCCACTACCAGACAAGGTTAAAACCTTTGCCTAGAAGGAAACTAGGAGATTCTCTGGGTTCCAGTAAATGGTTCCATGCCTATTTTTTCCTGTCTCTTGCTTGGATTATGTAAGTGGTTTAATCAGTGAATGTTGGCCAATTCACTCATTTATTCTCACATTCATTCACTTAATAACCACACACTCTGCCAAATGTCCTGGAGGGCACTGAGAGGAGAAAGGCAGCATTTCTTCCCTTCGGGAAATCACAAGGACTCTTCAGAGTTGTGGTCGAGAATCATTTAGGGATATTTCTGTTTTCCAAGTTAAAGTACTAGCATCAGGTTGCTTCCTGGGCTTGTATGTCTGTTTCCTTTGCCAGATTAGGGAAGTTTTCTGTCATTATTTCTTCAAATAGGTTTTCAATTTCTTGCTCTTTCCCTTCTCCTTCTGGTACCCCTATGATTTAAATGTTGGTATGCTTGATGTTGTCCCAGAAGCCCTTTAAACTAT
>NW_017731750.1:1252745-1254017 GCF_001890085.2 Hipposideros armiger | reverse complement strand
TCCATGGAACTCCTTGGAATCCTAGTGCCAACATGGCAGCCTTTCTGTCCCCAGTGGATGAGGATGGCAGTTTAATCAGATCACTGTGGCTGAACCCAGCTCTGGGCCTGCTGCCAACTAAGGCAGTTCCTCTCTGTTCTTCTTGGACTTCTCATGCCCAGGCTCTAAGCCCAGCACACTTCGCTACGCTGGTTTGCTTGGAAAATGGTTTCTTCCTGATACTTCTGGTGGCAGGTTGAATATCATCAATCATGCTGCAAGGAAGGGACACAGATTACCCGCTGATGGCATTATTGTGCTTATGACACATCTGAAACAGTAACAGATGGTCTGTATTAAAAGTGCAACTGTTGAGTGAGTATTCCCATAGTCATAGAGACTGTTTTTCCCTAAAGCTTTGATTCTAGAAGGAAACACAGAACATTAGACTGCAAGGGCCCCTGGAAAGGTCTGGTCCAAATGTCTCATTTCGAAAGAAACCAAAGTAAAGGGACATTAAATGATTTGCCCAAGGTTACTGAGCTGATTAGTGATGTGCTGAGAATAAAACTGGGGCCCCTGACAATCAGTCCAATGTCCTTTGCACAGCACATGGGACCTATGGATCCAGACTTTGTCTTTTCTCAGAGAAGAAGAAAGCAGAACAGCCAGAAGCTCACAGGGTTGATATCAACTCTTGGCTGCAAATACTCCTCACACCCCCGTGAGCACAACCGGTCCTTTCTGAGGTGAAGCAGGTGATTCTTGGGACCTCTGCTATACCCATGGGGACTGGCCACACCCATGGGCCCTGCTCTTCCAGCCAGTGAGGTGGCCACAAAGCCAGGGCCCCCTACCTGGTGGAATTCAGTTTCACCTGGGATTGTTTCTTGATTCATTGGGGGATGTTTAGATCAGTAGGGCAATAAATTATCTAAGCCAGTGTTCTCAAAGTTTGCTCCCTGGACAAGCATCCCATGGGAACATATTAGAAATGCAGGCTACCAGGCCCCCAGACCTACTGACAAAGAAAGTCTAGGTGTGGGCCCAGTGTGACTCTGATGCCACCCAAGCCTGAAGACCACTGCTTTAGGCTGTCCCCAGTAGTAGAGCTCTGACAAAACTCTCTCTACCCAAAGTCCACACAGAACCTGTCTCCAACTGGCCGAGCATGTGGCCACAGTGTACAGGACACATTTCCTAAAACATCTGGTAATTTCCTTTGGAGAAAACTGTTCAAGGAAGTGAAGTGTTTGTGTTCCTGAGAGTGTGACTTGTCTGTTTTAACCTTAT
>NW_017731750.1:1213198-1248441 GCF_001890085.2 Hipposideros armiger | reverse complement strand
GCATGTGTAGGGTACAGCTAGGTAATTAATAATCTGTGAATTTTAGGTACGTTTACCTTAATATTTGCAAAGCTAATTACACAATCAAGAATTCATTGTTAGGAAAGTCTTGCTTAAGTTTAATTTCTGGGTTTTTCTATGGAAAAGCTTTTGGAGTATAAATACCTATAAAAGTAAACAAACTTTTTGTTTAAAAATAAAGATTAATTGTTATAGTCAAAGTGGAAGCATTTACTAAGCAATGAACTTTGTGATTAGAAAAGTGAGCAGGAACAAATAATTAGTTTGTGGCTCAGGCGTTTGGCTATTCATCATTTTTCCTGCTTACCTGGTCAACTGTCTCATAATGACAGTTCTGCTGAGAAGGTGGCGAGTCCTGGGTCCTTGATGTCCCTTCAGCACACTCAGTAAGCTCCTGTGGCTGGCGGCTACCATATTGGGTAGTGCAGAGCTAGATGATAATTCCTCAGCAGTCGCAGATATAGTAACAGGAGTGACAGTAGTCAATACTTGTATGTGACTTGGCTTTCGGCTTTTCAAGTTTACTATGTTCCAGATCCTATTCCAAGTTCTTTTCATATAAGAATTAATTTAAACCTCACAAAATTCTAGGATATTTCTTAAATGTAGTGGGTCAGTCTGGATCCAGTCAAGAACACAGAAGCCGAGCTAGGTATTTCACACAGAGAGGGTTTAATGGCAAGTGCTCAGTTCACCTGGGGACCCAATGCAGGTTGTGCCGGGAATGCAGGTTCATTGGAATTGGGAGCTCTTTTCTTCCTTTGCTTCTTGAGAGCTGTGGACCCAAGCTGAAGACAGGGAATTAATCCTGTTCCTTCTCCTGACTCTAAGCCCTCTCTGCCAGTGCCTCCCATTGGCAGAATCTAATTTTATGGTACATAATCTGTGTAACCTAATCTAATTAGAATCTAATCAGCAATATAACCAGAATATAATCAGGCAAAGGGGACTGGAAAATGTCATTTGGGAACTCCCTGCCCCAGTATCACAGTGCAGGGATGTAAAGAGTAGACTTGGCTCTGAGACAGAATAGACAAATCACCTGCCCAGATTTTTTTGATCAGCACTTCTCTTAAACTTACATATGTCTAAATGTATTAATGGTATCAGCACTTTCCGGGCTCAATAACACAGGTCAGACAGTGTCTCCTGAGATGGCTTGGATCTAAAGGACCAAATTTTGATAAATTGTCAATTTCCCCATTTACGTCAGCCATGTTATATGCACAAGGGGACTGCCAGCCCCTTTCCCAGGGACTTCATCCCTATTTGCTAACTGGCCTCCTCTCTGATGAGCCTCAGGGGCTCTCTCCTGCAGAGCTTGAAGCTCAAGAGGCAACCCGAGGTGCCTGCTTCTTGTCTTTTTCTCGGGTCCACTCCTGTCCACAGCCTTCCAAAGCTTACTCCTCCAAATGGGGGAGTTAGAAAGGAATAAAAAATACATGGAAGGGAAGGTGTCTGTTGCTACGCCTGTTTACAGGCTCTGTGCTTCTCACAGTAAAAGCCCCATTACCGTAGTCAGGCCTCTGTGCCTCCTCCTTGTGGCCTGGGTTGTGCCAAGCTCTCCATCTCTGGAGGTGTGCAGGGTAGAGTATGCTCTCCACCTGTACCCATGACTCCATTTAAGGGAGAAGGGTAGTAGATGCTCAAGTTCCTCTTTCACCCATCACTTGATGAAGATATTTAGAAATATATTTCTCAATAAAAATTTGAATTATCCAAGGGTACTAATCTTCATCACATGGCTTAAATGTCCTCACATGGACATGAAGCTAAGGAATTAAAGCAAGAACCAACCTGAGTTAGGAATATGAGTGACTAGCTCATGAATTTATTAAACTGTAGGGGGACAAAAGTTCATCCATCTTTCCTGCCAGAATCCATAAAATAAATCTGAAGTATAATATCTTGGAAAACAGGTTATGGAAGATCAAGAGACTATGTATTCTTGCATCTTGCAGTTGATGATAATACACCTTTTTGAAAAAAGGTCTTGTTCCTGTAGCAAACTCTTTCAGAGCTATGCTCTTTCTCTGAGACCTCAGGAGTTATTCTCTTTCCCTTGCATTGCAGTGTTTTTTCACAGATGTTCATCTTCTGGAGAGATACGGGGCAAGGTGGTTGATTATCTTTGACTTGAGTTGTGGGTCAGAGCCTTTTCTGTCCTTACAGCCAGGGGCAGAATGATGTGCACAGATAACAGGTATACATCCAGAAGATTCATTCAGGCATCTCTGCTGGGCTGAGGTGGTGTAATCCCCTTAGAGACCTCTATCGGGGTCTCTAAGGCTCTATAGGTTTGCTTTTGCAGGTTTGTTTTGGTTTCTTTGCATGCATTTTTCATATGGAGTCTCACATCCTCGGTTCTACCTTCTCCCTTCCCTACTCACTTATGATAACTGTACTTCTGTGATACCATGCATCACATTCCTTCCAGCCACATTTCCGGCCTGTTGTTTTCTGAGAGTTTCAGGCTCCTAAAGGATAATGGTACAACTCAGTATCATGTTCCCCAGAGTACTAGGAGCCAAGCTGCCCAGGTTTCTGTTTCTCTCCATTACTGAGAGGCCTCCCTCCTCTTGGATTTTTTGGGAATAATTTGAGAAAAATAGGTGTAATTTTTTTGTTTTTTGAATGTTAGGTGGAATTGAACTGTGAAGCCATCTGGTCCAGGACTTTTCTTTTTTGGGAGCTTGTTGATTACTGATTCAACTTCATTAATAGTTATTGGGCAGTTCAAATTTTCTGTTCCTTTTTTATTCAGCCTTGGAAGATCATATGCTTCTAGGAATTTATTCGTTTCTTCCAGATTGTCCAATTTGTTGGCATATAGTTGCTCACAAAATTTTTTGAAAATGTTTTGTATTCCTATAGTTTCAGTTGTCATTTCCCTTTCATTGCTTATTTTATTTATTTGGGTCCTTATCTTTCTTTCTTGATAAACCTGGTGAAAAGTTTGTTAGTTTTGTTTATCTTTTCAAAATACCAGTTCTTGGTTTCACTGATTTTTTTTTTGGTCTCTATTTCATTTATTTCCATCATGATCTTTATTATTTCCTTTCTTATACTTATTTGGGCTTGGTTTGATGTTATTTTTCTAGTTCGTTCAGGTGTAAAGTTAGACTGTTTATTTGAGATTTTTCTTGTTTCTTTAGATAGGCCTGCATTGCTATGAATTTCCCTCTTAGGACTGCTTTGTCCTGTGTCCCATAGGTTTGGGGTTGTGTTTTCATTTTCATTTGTCTCAAGGTTTCTTTTGATTTTTTCCTTGATCTCATTGTAAAGCCATTCATTATTCAGTAGCATGTTATTTAGCCTTCATGTGTGTGGTTTTCAGTTTTTTTTGTTTGTTTATTTGTTTTTTGTAATTGATTTCTAGTTTCATATCATTGTGGTCAGAGAAGATGCTTGATATGACTTCAGTCTTCTAAAATTTATTGAGTCTTGTTTTGTGGCCTAATATGTGGTCTATCTTGGAAAATGTTCCATGTGCACTTGAGAAAAATGTATATTCTGTTGCTTTGGGGTGAAATGCTCTAAAAATATCAATTGAATCTATCTGGTCTAATGTGTCATTTAAGTCCACTGTTTCCGTGTTGATTTTCTGTCTGGAACTCTGTCCACTGTTGTCAGTGGAGTGTTAAAGTCCCCTACTATGATTGCGTTCCTTTATATTTGTCAATATTTGCTTTATATATTTAGGTGCTCCTATGTTGGGTACACAGATGTTTACTAGGGTGATGTCCTCTTATTGGAATGATCCCTTTATTATTATGTAATGTCCTTGTTTGTCTCTTATTATAGTCTTGGTTTTAAATTCTATTTTGTCTGATATAACCGTTGCTACTCCAGCTTTTTTCTCATTTCCTTTTGAGTGAAATATCTTTTTCCATCCCTTTACTTTCAGTCTGTGTGTCTTTCATTTTGAGGTGGGTCTTTTGTAGGCAGGATACTCATATGCATGGGTCTTGTTTTCTTATCCATTCAGCTACCCTATGTCTTAATTGGAGCATTTAATCCATTTACATTTAAAGTGATTATTGACAGGGACATAGTTATTGCCATTTTATTATTCATATTTTTAATCTTTGTTTCTTTGTTTCCTCCTTTCTTCTGCTTAAAGAAGTCCATTTAACATTCTTTTGTAATACTGGCTTAGTGTTAATGAATTTCTTTAGCTTTTTCTTGTTGGGGAAGCTCTTTATTTCTCCTTCAAATTTAAATGATAGCCTTGCTGGGTAGAGTAGTCTTGGTTGTAGGCCCTTGTTTTTCATTACTTTGAATATTTTCTGTGATTCCCTTGGGGCCTGCAAAGTTGAGAAGTCAGCTGACAGTCTTATAGGAGCTTCCTTGTAAGGAACTAATTGTCTTCTCTTGCTGCCTTTAGGAGTCTCTCTTTGTCTTGAACCTTTGTCATTTTAATTATGATATGTCTTGGTGCGGGCCTGTTTAGATTTATCTTGTTTGGGACTCTGTGCTTCTTGGGCTTGTATGTCGATTTCCTGCACCAACTTAGGGAAGTTTTCAGTCATTATTTCGTCAAATAGGCTCTTGATTGCTTGCTCCCTCTCTTATCTTATGGTACTCCTGTGAAGTAAATGTTGTTATGCTTGCTGTTTTCCCAAGGGTCCCTTAAATTATCTTCATTTTTTAAAAATTCTTTTTACTTTTTATTGTTCTGATTGGGTGTTTTCTGCTACTAATCTTTTAAATCACCAATTTGATCCTCTGCTTCATCTAATCTTCTGTTGATTCCTTCTAGTGTATTCTCCATTTCAGTTATTGTATTTTTTATTTCTGACTTTTTTTATGGTTTCTGTGTCCTTCTTTATGCTTCCTATCTCTTTGTTGAAATTCTCACTAAGCTCTTTAAGCATTCTTCTAACCAGTGTTTTAAACTCTGACTCTGATAGGTTGGCTGCCTCCATTTCATTTAGTTCTATTTCTGGAGGTGTCTCTTGTTCTTTTATTTGGGACATATTTCTTTGTTTTCTTATTTTGGTTGCCTCTCTGTCTTTGCTTCTATGTATTAGGTAGATTTCCTATGTCTCCCAGTCTTTGCTGGGTGGCCTTATGTAGTATGTATCCTGTGTGGTTCAATGGACAGTCTCCTTGGTCTCCTATACATGTGTCCCAGTAGTGTCCCTTCAGTGTGTTGTGTGTGTTTTTCTGTTGTGTTAAGCCTTGTTTGCTTTTGGTACATCAATGGGTGGGTTTGCCTCCCAGGCTGATTGGCTGGGAGGATTGGGTGCACCCACAGTGTATGTATGAGCTGACCCCTCAGAGGAGGATTTGCCCCAGTGGGACCTTGTGCCTGTTGAGACCACCACTTATGGGGCTAACTAGGTAAGGCTATGGTGTAGTCTAAAGTAGGCCTTTGGGTGTGTTGTTTCTGGTGTTTCTTAGGAAGGTTTCCCATGCAGGGCAATTTCAGACTTGCCTGAGACAAGCCTGTGGCTACCTGGTAAAAGCCACAAAGCTATATGTGATTTGCTGTGGCCTATAATGGACCTGGAGGCATGTGGAGCTGGCCTTGCTGTGAACTAAGGCTGGCTGCCACCTGTAGTGGGCCTGGGGCAGCTCAGCAAAAGGCTCAGGAACCCCTAGACCTATTGCCACCTGCCAGCTGCCCATAAGGTTTATCTGTTAAAAGACCTTCTTGTGTGCATCGGCCAGGCTGGTCGACCCAGAATTGATGGTGCCCTCAGCCATGTAGCCCTAGCTAGGCGGAGCAGGGTCCCAGGAAGTCACAAGGCATGGTCAGTGGTTTTTATAAAGTTAATGCAGATTCAGGTGTTGTGCCAGTGTCTAGCCTGTGACTATTTCACAAAGCACCTGGAGAACACCACAGCCAGCTACTACTCACTTCAGGGTAGTGCCTGGACTATGACCACTCTGCAAATCACCCTGAGAACACCACAGCCAGCCACCACTCGCCTCAGGCTTGCAAATCCCTGACAGTTGCCTATGAGAGCCTGTGGCACAGGTTTTGGGTCACTGTCCCCCAACAAAAGACCCCTGGGCAGCCATTGGCCATCCGCTACTGTAAAAGTCTTCCACAGCCTATGAGTAAGGACTGGCCACCCAAGTACTGAGAGAGCAGCAGTAGGTGGGTGGGGTGGGGTTCCAGGGAGCTCCAGAGTGTGGGCAGTGGTTTTTATAAAGTTAATGCAGTTTCAGTTCTTGCATTGGTGTCAGGCCCGTCACCACTTCACAAAAATGTTCTGAGAGCACCATGGCCAGCCACTGCTTGCCTCAGGCCTGCAGATCCTCAAGAGCTGCCCAAGAGAAGCTACAGCACAAGGACTGAGTCACTGCCCACCACCAGCAGGTCCTGGGCCACTGCAGGCTGTCTGCTTCTGTAAAAGGTCTCTGCAGCTTGTGGGGGCAAGGCCGGCTGCTCAGCAGCTGACAGTGCCTGGGGCGATGCAGTATGAGCCAAGTGGGATGGGGACCCAGGGCATAACCAAGGTGGTGCGCATGCTCAGATTTCACCAGACCAGTGTGGTCTCAGATTTGGCTCTTTGGGGCAGGGTTTAACATAGAAAAGATAGTGCTGTCTTATAGACTCCTCATGAGTCAGCCTCCACACAGAGACAGTGGCTCCTGTCCCTTTAGCCCTTGTTGCAAAGCCATACAGCTCAGCCTTTCCCCATATGTCTCTGGTGCCTCTCGAGTTACAGCCCACCCCCACTCCCCAGAGACCAGGTGAGTGTTTGCAAGTGAGCAAGTTTTCATGCAGACTCTTTAAAGGGCATCTGGGTTTTCAGCCACCTCCTGTCTCACCAGGACAGGCACACAGAGTCCTCGATAATTTTCACTGTCAGATATGAAAACTCCTCTTCCTGGCACAGAACCTCTGGGCTGGGGAGCCCAGTGTGGGGCTGGGGCCCCTCCCTTTTTCAGGGGGACCTCTGTCACTGAGGTGTCCCTCTCATTGTTCAGCCACTATCTGTGGGCTTGGTGTTGGTTCATGCTATTCTTATTCTGTTGTCTGTTTGTTCTGAAATGTTACCTAAGTAACATGCTCTCTGACAGATGAGGACACTAGATTAGATCTGTATAGAAAAGAAGGGCAGTTGATTCAAATCTAGTACGTTTTCTTTAATTTCTATGTATTTTTACCTATGAAGTAAAAATACATGAAAATTCTTTTTGGGGACAATTAAGTTCTGCTATCAACAGATGGCTGTATAAACAATAAATCATCCCACTTTGTGATGCTTTCTTCTAACATATGGCCTGATAATGACCACACTCTCTTTGTCTCTAGAGTTTGCATTAAGCATCTGTGTAGGAAATGTGGTGGGCGTGAAATCTTTGGTTGTGTAGTCATGATTTCGTTTTATCTGCTTATCAAGAAGATGGATATCACTCTGGGCCACGTGTTAAAAGCAAACCAGGTATCTTAGCAATTGAAATATTAGTGGGTAAACATTAAGTATTTCTGCACCCGAGGCTGATTTCCTCAAGGCAATTTAATTTGTAGAAATAAATGCATTTAATTTCCAACAGTTGGAATTCTTGATTCTGTGTATTATACCACTGAAGCCGTGTCTATATAACACCCCAGACAGGCCATTATCGGAGCTTGTTTAGTAATAAAAATCAATGAATTTAGTCTAACAATTCACTTTATGACTCAACTGACTGTTTTAACAGTCTATTTGGGCATTTAGCTATCAAAGATTAAAGACTAAACATCAAGAGAGATTGCTTATCAACTCTGGTCACTGCTCTTCTCACTAAACTCCTTTTCCCACACACATGTTCATACAGATTTCTTGTTACACCCAATGCTCTGCCTTGGGGAGCCTCCTATATCTGGGCCTCACCCTTCCTCCAGCTGGAGCAGCCTGACACAGAGACCCAGGCCCTAGACATAGCTGTGCCCTGGACACTGTTCATTGCTCTGACAGGAGCGAAGAAAGGGGCCTTCAGGCTTGAAGAGCTTCTTCTATAATGGGGAGTGTACAGATACAGATAAGTTTGAGGTGACTATAAGTTTGTCCTTTAAGAGTTGAGTGATGGCAAGTGGTTAGCATATGTGGAATTGGAAGAACAAGATCCTTCACATCCTGACTCCAGATGGTTAATCCCATCTCCTGACCCCTCTTCCCCTGAGGCACCCACCCAGTGACCCTTTGGGTTACATTGCATGTACACCCTAAACACACCAAGCACATTCAAACCCACATTGCTTCCTCCACGAGCTCATGATCTCTGCTGCCTGGGTGCCCATTCTCATCCCACTGCACCGATGTCTGCCTGCTGGTGGCCTATTCATTCTTTAAGGCTTATCCCAAACACCTCCTCTTTACACTTTCTCCTAAATCAGTCGTGTTGATTCCATCCACCTTGTAGATTTTGTATTGCATTGGATCATAGTGATTTGATTACATATAACTAACTATGACTCTTCCATGGGGAGAATTGTGGCTTATGTATCTTCTTCTCCTCCTCCTCCTCCTCCTTCTCCTTCTCCTTCTCCTCCTTTTCCTTCTCCTTCTCCTTTTCCTTCTCCTTCTCCTTTTCCTTCTCCTTCTCCTTCTCCTTCTTCTTCTTCTTCTTCTTTTTGAGTGCAGGAAAAAATGAATTTATTAACAGGTTAGTGGGAGAACATTCAATATTATTTTATATTAATTTCAGGCGTACAGCATAGTGATGAGACATTTATATAATTTAAGAAGTGACCCCTGACTAGTCTACTACCCACCTAGCATTATACATAATTATTACCATATTATTGACTATATTCTCTATGCTTTACATCACCATGACTATTTTGTAACTACCAGTTTGTACTTCTTAATTCCTTCCCCTTTTCCATTCACCCCCAATCCCCCTCCCACCTAGCAATCATCAAATTGTTCTTTATGAGTCTGGTTTTTTTTGTTTATTTTGTTCTTTAGAACATTTAGAACATAGAACATATAAGCGAAATCACATTGCATCTGTCTGACATACAGCACCCAGCACAATACCCTCCAGGTCCATCCATGCCACTGCAGATGGCAACAACCCATTCCCTTCCATGGCCCAGCAATATTTCACTGTATATGTGTACCACCTTCTCTTTACCCATTCATCCACCAACAGACACGCAGGCTGCCTCCACATCTTGGCCATTGTAAATAATGCTGCAATAAGCATATGGATGCACAAGTCCACTTGAAGTAGTGTTTTGGGTTCCTTCAGATAAATACCCAGAACTGGGATTACTGGGTCCTTCATTGTCTCTTGTTATAGCCTTTGCTTTAAAGTCTGTTTTGTCTGGTATAAGTATTGCTACCACAGCTTTTTGTTTTATTTTGTTTCCATTTTCATAAAATAACTTTTTCCATCCCTTTACTTTCAGTCTTTGTGTGCCTTTCTGTCTGAAGTGAGTCTCTTGTAGGCAGCATATGTAAGGGTCTTGTTTTCTTATCCATTCAGTCACCCTATCTTTTGATTGACCATTTAATCCATTTACATTGAAAGCAATTGCTGATAGATATGTACTTATTGCCATTTTATTCATATTTTTGATCTTCTTAAATTCCATCTTAAAGAAGTCCCTCTAAGATTCCTTGTAATACTGGTTTGGTGGTGATGAACTCCTTTAGTCTTTTCTTGATGGCAAGCTCTTTATCTGTCCTTCAATTCTAAATGATAGTTTTGCTGGATAGGGTAATCTTAGTTATAGGTATTTGCTTTTTGTCACTTTGAATATTTCCTGCTAGTCCCTTCCGACCTGCAAAGTTTCTGTTGAGAAACTAGTTGATACTCTTATGGCAGCTCTCTTGTATGTAACTAACTGCATTTCTCTTGCCGCTTTTAAGATTTTCTCTTTGTCTTTAACCTTTGGCATTTTAATTATGATGTATCTTGGTGGAGCCTCTTAGGGTTCATCTTGTTTGGGACTCTCTGTACTTCCAGGACTTGTATGTTTATTTCCTTCCAGGTTAGGGAGGTTTTCTATCATTATTTTTTAAAATAGGTTTTCAGTTCCTTGCTCTCTCTCTTTCCTTCTGGTACCACTATGATGTGAATGTTGGTACACTCTTGTCCCAGAACATTCTGAAACTATCCTGAATTTTTTGGATTATTTTTTCTTTTTGGTGTTCCAATTGGATGTTTTTTTCCACCTTATCTTTTAAATCGCCTGTTTGATCCTCTGCTTCATCTAATCTACTGTTGATTCCCTCTAATGTATTATTCATTTCATTTATTGTGTTCTTTATTACTGACTGATTCTTATTTATGTTTTCTGTCTCAATTTTTATGTTTCCTATCTTTTTGTTGAATTTCTTCCTGAGATCACTGAGCAGCCTTATAACCAATGTTTGGAACTCTGCATCTGGTAAATTGCTTGTCTCCATTTTGTTTAGTTCTTTTTCTGGAACTTTGTTCTGTTTTTTCATTTGGGACATGTTTCTTTGTCTCCCCATTTTGGCTGTCTCCCTGTGTTTGTTCATATGTATTATGTAGGGCTGCTGTGTCTCCTGGTCTTAGTAAAGTGGCCTTATGTAGTAGGTGTGCTGTGGGGCCCAGTGGCACAGTCTCCCTGGTCACCTGAACTGGGTACTCCAGGTGTGCCTCTTGTGTGGGTTTTGTGTGCCCTCTTGTAGTTGAGCCTTGGTTGCTGTTTGTACATCAATTGAGGGATTGACCCTCAGGCTAATTGGTTGTGAGGACTTTCTGTGACTACAGTGGAGAAGCTGACTCTATGGAGCAGGATTTGCTTTAACAAGGTTCTGGTGCCTACCCAGTCTGGATGTGTCATCCTTGGATGTGGCCAGATGTTGCTCTGGCTGTGTCCAAAGCTGCCACTGAGTGTGCCTACCCTGCCTCAGCCAAGCTCAACTGCAGCCGGTGACTTGCTTGGGGCTACCTGGAATGCGCCACAATGCAATCCACAGATGGCTGCCACCCACAATTTACTTGAAGGTGCCTCGAAATGCCAAGCCTTGAACTGAGGCCAGCTACCACTAGTGCCTGGTTTGGGGCTGCTCCGCAAGAGGTATGGGACAGGCCAAAGCCAGAATCTTGCTTGTTTGGGTTTTGTGAGCCTTTGAGATATTTTAGCAAAGTCCGCAGCATGAGCCAAGACAGCTCATTTGGATGGAAAAGCCATTGGAAGCAGCTTAGCTATGCCCAAAAGTTGGGTGGGCAGGTTCTCAGGGAATGATTGGGGTAGGGGGGAAGGAGGACTAACAGTGTTAACCACATTGATGGACACTCAAATAGGGCACCTGCCTGTGTCTGCACGCTGGGAGTGGGGAGGGCTTAACAAAGGAACAGTAGATTTACCAGCAATTCTTTCTGGGAGAAAGCTGCCCCTCCAGCCCTCGCTGAGAAACCACACAACTCAGTTTCTTCCCCTGTGTCCCTGGCTTCTTTCAAGTTGCTGCCCCAGTGCTGGAGCTCAGAGTGAGTGAGTTAGTCAGGAGTAAGTCCATGTGCAGCCCATTTAGAAGGAGAACCTGGGACTCCAGACACCCTCCATCTCACTTAGCCACAATCTCTGCTGGTTTTCATAGCCAGAGTGTGGGGACTTCTCTCCCCAGCACTGGGACCCTGGGCTGGGAATACTGGTGTGGGGCTGGGACCCCTTGCTCCTCAGGGGGACCTCTGCAGCTGAGATATCCTCCCTGATTTTTAACAATCACACATGTGTGGAACCAGCCTGTTTTGTGTCTCTGCCCCTCCTACCAGTCTCAAGGTGGCTTCTTCTGTATGTCCTTAGAGGTTGGACTTTGGTTCAGCTAGACTTCAGAGATTCTCAATGATGGTTGTTCTGTAATTTTGATGTGGTCATGAGAGGAGGCAAGCACAGTGTTTACCTACCCCTTCATCTTGACTGCAAATCTGTGGCTTATGTATCTTTGTATGCTCTGTGCCTGGTATAGGATGGAGAATTGAATGATGGTTACCCAAAAGATATGTCCACATCGTGACCCCCAGAACCTGTGATTGTGGCCTTGTACAGAATAGTGTATGGTGAGGGGTTCCTTGTAGATGTGATTGGGTAGAAGGTCTTGAGATGACACCATCCTGGATTAACAAGGTAAGCCCTAAGTCCAATGGCAAATGTCCTTATAAGATACAGAAGAGAAGTCATAGATACAGAGCAAAGGGCCATGATTGGAGTTTTGCAATCACAGGCCAAGGAGCTCTGCAGGCCACCAGAGGCTGAAAGAGGCAAGAATACATTCTTCCCTGGAGACTTTGGAAGGAGTGCAGCCTTCTGATGCCTTGATTTTGGACTACCGAACTACACAATTCTGAGAGGATAAATTTCTGATGTGAGCCACCCAGGAAACTACATATATATATTTATATACAGCAATGCCTTGGTTTGCGAGCATAATTCATTCCAGAAACAAACTACTCTTATTGCAAGACATCATTCATTTATCACGTTAAAATGTATTAGAATTTTTTGCTCATCTTGTGGAATACTTGCAAACCATGCTACTCACAATCCAAGGTTTACTGTGTGTGTGTGTATATATATATATATATTATATAAAGTTCACAAACTCATCCTAGAAAAAGTGCTACATACCTCATTGCTAAGTATCACTACAGTCACCATCGAAGTACTCCCCTTGGAAAACTATGCACCAACACCAGTGCCTAGTCCACCCTTCAAAGTAATTTTGGAACTCTTTTTCCAGAATGGCCATCAGAGCTGTTAACATATTACCCTTGATGTCCTGAATGTCATCAAAATGACTTCTTTCAATATTTCCTTTATCTTCGGGTAAAGAAAGAAGTCATTGGGGCTAGATCAGGTGAGTAGGGAGGGTGTTTCATTACAGTTATTTGTTTACTGGCTAAAACCTCCCTCACAGGCAATGCTGTGTAAGCTGGTACATTGTAGTGATGCAAGAGCCATGAATTGTTGGTGAAAAGTTCAGGTCATGTAACTTTTTCACACAGCCTTTTCAGCACTTCCAAATAGTAAACTTGGTTAACTGTTTGTCCAGTTCATACAAATTCATAAAGAATAATTCCTCTGATATCCAAAAAAGGTTAGCAACATCATTGCAACAAGTTCGCAAACTTAATTGTCAGACTTCGTGTGTGTGTGTGTGTGTGTGTGTGTGTGTGTGTGTGTGTACATACAGTATATATACAATTACATACACACACACACAAAGTCAGGGCTCAGCTGTTAAATAAATAAACAGTGATAATTTGTAGTTAGAACACTTAAAATACATAAATATATGTAAAAGAGAAGAGAAAATTCTCATTGTGTCTTCTGCCTCAATCACATTTTTATGAGTCAACTTGTAACCCTGGAAATCAGAGTTTACCAATGCTATTTCAAGCACTGTTATCCTCCATGAAGGGCGAAGTAGTCTCTTACTC
This sequence comes from Hipposideros armiger, assembly GCF_001890085.2. NCBI lineage: Eukaryota > Metazoa > Chordata > Mammalia > Chiroptera > Hipposideridae > Hipposideros > Hipposideros armiger. The sequence continues at coordinate 1,235,058 of NW_017731750.1, read as the reverse complement.
CTTTCGCCCATAAACCAGTGGCATGTGGAGGGCAACTTCATTCTCTCCGTTTCCAGTTTCCAGCAGAGATGAAGGGCCAAAAACTTCATTTTGAGCTTCCCAGTCAACCTGATAGGACATGGCAGATTGCAGAACAAAACTGCAAAGAAGAGATCATCAATTACCCTAATAAAATTGATTTAAAGGCCTTTAAACTTGAGAGCCAGTTCAGTGCCTGTGAAAGATCTTTCTAGTACCTTGAAGTGATGAAATAAAATGATCAATAGCCCTTATCAACCTCCCCTTTTTGGTTATGTGGCAGTGGGAGTAGCTTCTCCACTGTCAAATTAACCCTCATTTTATGAAGGTTACTGCAGTCTCTTCTCTGCCCTTTCTATGAGCTCAGGAGCTGATCCCCAGAGCTTGTTTCTCCATCCCTCACCTCATATTCTATTGGAAGGGTGAGAGGAGGCCTCAGGACCAACCGTGGTTACTGATCACATTTTATGCAAGCTACAGTGCTGGGCCCTTCACATGGGGTGAGGGTGGGGATTTCTGGGAGGCTGAGATTTTTAAATGTCATTTGAATTATAAAAATACAAATATGTTAATTGTAAAAAAGTCAACCCATTGAGGATGATATAAGGCAAGAGTTACTTATCATACTCACTTCCTTTGAATAGCATTCCATATCCTTTACTTTATGCATTTACCAATGTGTGTGTGTGTGTGTGTGTATGTATTACATATGCTCATAAATGTACATGAATTGAATTCTACATAAATTCAATGAATCTTTTCCAATAAATATATTGATGGCACCTGCAACATGCCAAATTTTGAGTACATCATTCATATTCTTCTGCAACTTATTTTTTGTCACTTAATGCATCAAGGGTACTTATCTGGAATTTAATTCTACTTCAGTCTTTTTAACAGTTGGATGCCATCCCATTCATCTCATAAACCTGTATTCACTGAGCACCTAATGTGTGCCATGCAGTGTTCTGGGTGCTGGGCTTATAGCAGTACACATGACAGACAGAAGTTCATCTGCCCTGTGAAGCATTTTATTTATTTTTATTTATTTATGTTTTAATTAAAGTTTATTGGGGTGACAATTGTTAGCAAAGTTACATAGACTTAAGGTGTACAATTCTGTAATACATCATCTATATATCACATTGTGTGTTCACCACCCAGAGTCAATTCTCTTTCCATCACCATATATTTGAAAGTTTCTTTTTTTTGTTTTCCAATCCTTCTACCTTTTATTTCCTAAAGATGTTTGCCCATAAATAATGACAATTTGGCTAACAGAAATCTGATCAGTGACAACAGGAGCCCCCCCCAAAAGTGAATACCATTTTAATCAAGACCTATCGATGCACACTAGGTTATTTCTAATTTTTTTCTATTCCAACAATGCAACAGTTAATAACCTTAAATGTATATTTATATTTCATTGTGCATGTACATTTTTGGGCCAGTTTCCTAGAAGTAGAGAAGTATTCTGTTCAATCATATAAGTGTGACAGTGTTGTAATTCACAAACTGGCACGGGAGGTTTGAACTGCCCATGAAGGCAGCATTCACAAATGGACCCTTTTCTTTCTTAACACAAGGCTAATTACTGTCAATAGCTGCATTAGATCCACTTCTGCTTTGAATTCGTACTCCTCACTTGCCTGCCTTGGATGCTTTAAGTCACATCACAGAGTTGAGCTAAAGGAACAGTGGCCACCTGCTACCAGGTGGGATGGAGAGAAAATGTCTTCTTCCATCTGCTGTTTTCACCCAGCTCCCATTCACAACCCCACTTCTACCTGTGTAACATGGTCGCTAGTCTATTGTTTTCCAACCCCTGACAACATGAGGAGATAGGAGCTGAAGCTGGGGTATCTTCCTATGAATTCTTCCTGAGAACCCAACGTAATCGTGCTGCAAATCTGAAACAAGAACGGAAAGGACTACTCAATTATGACTGCTTACCGACTTGCACATTATTTCTTTCTGAATTACTGCTGCTGTCTCATGAATATACATGGAGGCCCTTTTCAGAGAAGACTTCTTCAAGCAGAAGAGTTACTGAAGAAAGAGTATCCTAATCAGGCACATTCATTCCTTTACTATCTATCCACCAAATATTTATATAATGCTTACTAAGTGAAAGACATTGTGTTAAATGCTGTTGATGACTAAACATGAACATATTTTTAGACTAGGAGAACTAGGTGTGTAGGTAAATAACTGCAATTTCAGGTACAAAGCAATAAATGCCTAAGAGAGGCAAGGAATAAAGCTTGCTTAGAGTGCAGAGGAGGCTGCATCACTCCCCTTCACTGCTGGTGCTCTGGAACTCTGGGAGAAGCCACTCTTCTTTAATAAAAAATAATGATAATCTTGAGAAGTTTATTGAAATTGTCAAGGAAGTCATTGAAACAGGATACATAGATTTGTATTCTACTTTCCTTTCCTTTTTTGAGAATTAAAATATACAGCAGATATTTTGCAAGCAGATTTACCCAGACTTCTTCTGTCAAAGTTAATGAATCCAGAGCCTTGTCAGATTTAAGATCCCATCTGGCAGATGTGTTGAATCCCAATAACTTATAAATTTGAGCTATCAGAATATAGAAATCAAGCCTGTTTGTTGTAGGAGGGTTTCTCAGGAGCAAGATACCTGAGCAGCTTGTTTCAGTGATTTATGTGAATTAACTTCAAAAGCTTGATTTATAAATTATAAAGCTGTATTTGAATGTAGAACATGTAATAATTTCCACTGTTGAAGGCAACAGAAAGAAATTGCCCAGGCTCCAGTATGCTGGCTAGTGCTCACCTGGCAGGATCCATCTTTCATAGCTCTTAATCTCTTTTTTAACATTTTCTTTTTGTTTATGTGCATGAAGGGTAATTTCATCAATATATCTCTTTGTTTACTCTATTTCTTTCTTTGGCTATGTATAATCTGCTATTTGGCCTGCCTGCTGTGTTTTAACTTTCAAAGACTATATTTTTCATTTTTAGAAGTTTTCTGAGGTTATTTTTCACATCTGCTAATTTTTTCCATATGGTTTTACTCTTATGTTTTTTACCTCTATTTTTTACATTTTTAATAATTTTGAACATTTATATTTTATGGTTTCTATCTGATAGCTCTATTATCTCAAGTTTTGGGGGGGTTCTAATCCTATTGTATTTGTTGATTCTCACTAATGGTGCATTGTTTCCTCATGTGTTTGTAATTTTAGATTATGCGCTCACCTTCAGTGGAGTTTCTGGATCGGAGTTCTGTGTTGTCTGGATTTAGGTTGAGTTGGGTCTCTCTAGTGTGGTTTTTCCTTTGCTTTTGCCAGTCACTCCCAGGTGTTACCAGCCAGGACTACATTTCATGTAAATTCCTAAACCTCTTATTTCCTGACTGTGCAGCAAATGTGGATTAAAATCTCAAACTCTAGGGCTGGCCGAGTGGCGCGTTGTTTAAGAGCTGGCTTGGGATGCCAGAGAGCCCCGGTTCGGATCCCACATATGAGGGCCAGTGACACTGCCCTCTACAGCTAAGATACTGAACAACAGCTCAACCTGGTGCTGGGCTGCCGTGAGTCGCCGGAGACAGTGATGCTGTAGGCTGCAGCCCCTGTGGCAGTGGGTTGCCATGGGCTACCGTGTGTAGCCAGCAGCCAGTGTGAGCAGACAGCAGCTTCCATGAGCAGCTGTCCAGAAGCTGCGACTGATCTGCCTGGCCCAGGAAGAGCGCAATGATGGTGCCAACTTGGGCCAGTGAAGCAACGTCTTCCACAACTAGACTGAAGAACCAAAGGACAGCAACTTGTCTATTCCCCTTCCCCCAATTCCCCAGCGCTGTTCCCATTCCCCAATAAAAATCTTTAAAAAAAAAGAAAAGAAAATTTCAAACTCTATTATGGGCAGGTCATTATGAATTCTCAGGGGACACTTTTTTTTCATGCCCAGAGCCCAAGAGGAGACAGACAGATTTCCTTGTGTTTCCTTGTGAGTTATGCATGGCACAGATTTCTGAAGGCAGGCAGATGATATAATCATCATGCTGAGAGTCAGGGAGATCGGGTTGGCATTTCCTTTGCTGTGTTAGAGGAAGGCACCCAACTTCTCTGAACTTGAGTGTTCCAGCGTTCCTGACTCTCCAAAACAGGTGCTATTACTCGTCTAAAAGTACGGCTGTGAGAATCAGAGGGGATCACAAATACACGTGGAGCTCAGGGCCTTGCACCACCTTGGAGGAAGCATTCTGTCAATGGTAGCTGTTCTCGGTATCCCCACTTCAGCAGTGAGGAAACACAGATCCAGAGAGGCTCATCCGTGGCAATGCCAGACAGGGCACGTCCTTGCTTCATGTGCAGGTGTTATTCTCCTCCCAGAAACCATCTCATGTCCACTTGTCCACATTTGGGTAAAGTTGCCTGCCTTTCAACAGTAGAAAAACAGGGTTTTATTTTTTGTCTTTGTTTTTTTCTTAAATTCTGTCTCAAACTTAGAACTGTGTCCCTGGCTTCAGCCTGCAGCAGGAGAGGAGGGACAGCCAGTGTTTCCATTGATAATAAAGGCAGTTTCCTAGCAATAAAGAAAGCACAATAAAAGCTATCACACATAAGGCTTCTATTACTAATTCTCCAGTCTTTTCTAAACAATAGGTTATGATCCATATTCAATAGGGGCTGTTTTCCATGTTTTCCAAATAAAGACATTAGTTGTACACAGTGATTTTTTTAAGGACACTTCTAGCACTAATGTTCTGTGAATTGATTTTGTTGAGAGCCGTGTGGAAGAGGTAGAAGTTCATGGAACCTGGGAGCTCTGTTCATCTTTTTGTTTCCTTGAGTGGCAGAGACACATTTCTGTCTCACTGTACCGCCAAATGACAACAAGGACAGCAACATTTTCCTATGCTTTTGTTCACATAGGTTACCTAGGCCATGCCTAGCCTTCCTGTCTCAGTCAGAAGGGAGGAGGCTGGCTGGCCTTCAGGTCCAGCTTTCACAGTCATTTTCTCAGTGACTTAGAACCAAGCCATCTCAGCCATTGGCATGCTTATCTGTAAGGGGACTGGTCCCTGTCTGGCTCTTGTACACAATTATTATAAGGGTCTAATAAAATAGACAAGCTTTGGAAGTGTGGAATCTGGCACAAATGAAAAGAAAAAGATGATCTCTTGGGGTGTTATATTGCCCATATTGGATTGTGTGCAGAAAAGAGCTAACATAGCAGACCTATGTGCTTATTCTTTAAAAAGGCTTGCTTACGAGCCCTTGGTTGGCATCTAGGAACTTGCTGTCTGATAAGAGTGGCTTACTGCACCTAAACTATTCGGACAAACAATATGGCCTATGCTAAGTGCCTGCTTTCCTTCTGAGAGTGGAATTTTGCTGCAGGCCCAGCAGAGGGTGCCTCCATGATCACCCTACCAGTAAAAACTCTGAGTACTAAGTCTTTGATGAGCCTTTCTGGTAGACAACATGTCACACGTGTTGTCGCAGCTCATTGCTGAGGGAATTAAGCATGTGCTGTGTGACTCCACTGAGAGAGGATCTTGAAAGCTTGTGTATGGTTTCTCCAACTCTGTTCCATGTACCGTCCCTTTGTGGTTTTTCTTGGTATCCTTTTGCTCTAATAAGTTGGGGCTATCTATGAGTATGACTCTACGCTGAGTCCTATGAATCTTCCTGGTGAATGATCAAAACTGGGGGATGTTGGGGACACCCTGACACAGATATCATTAGAGCCGAGTAACAGAGTGCACTGGGCTCCCCTTGAATACCTTAGCCCCCACTCCAGTGCCCTGACTGCACAGGGCTCAGAGCATGGGGCTGTGACTCTCATCAGATTAGCATCATAGAGAAAGAGCAGGAGGCAGTAGGCTTGTCTGAAGCAGGAGGGATGGGGGCTAGAGGAGCCAGGGAGATCATCCTCTGGAGACAAGAGGCTGGATTCCAGAAGAACAGGGAGGTGCTGGAGTTACGTAGTGCAGGAAGAATCTGCCTGAAGAAGTGCTTGTGCCAAGGCTACCAGACCAGCTTAGGCTCTGTGGGCTGCGCCCAATAGTGTGATTTTCCCTGAGGAAAGGTCAGGACCCATCAAAAGGTGAGGCAAACTGGTGGAGACACTGAGACGGAGAGGAAGCTCCGCGGGCTTTGTCTGGGAGAGCCTGGCTTCAGGTCTTGACTTCACCACTTACTAGGCATTTGCTGCTGGGAAAATGATTCACCTCCTTTGTGCCTTAGTTTCCTCACCTTTAAACTGAGGATATTAATAGTACCTACCTCATAGGATGTTGGGAGGATTAAGTGAAATAACTTATGTAAATGCTTAGAACAGTGACTTACCAAGCACTTGATAAACCTGAGCTAAGATGGTGTTGGTGGAAAAGCAGAAAATTTAGTGGCCCAGAGGTCAAGCTGGTAGCAGAGGCCACTCACCCCAGGGCCCATGAACACCAGCTGAAATGACAGCTGCTCAGTCTGCCCTTCGGGAATACACCTCTTCTCTGATTTTCACTCTGCGACACCTCCCACTGGGTCTGGACTTGACTCTGTAGCTTGAACTTGGATTTTTCTGGCCTCATCCCTGGAAAACGTTTGGAGCCCCATCTTCTACACTCTGAACCCTGCACAAAGGCCAGCCTCATGCCTGAACTCCGGCTCCATCTCTGCCAAGCTCCCTCCTCCAACCCAGCTGCTCCCAATGCGTCATGAGCCAAACCTGTTCTTAGTATCTCATCCCCTCCTGGCCTTCACTCAAAGCCCTCGGTGACAGAACTCTGCCCCTTTGGGCCCAATCTGATGAGTGTGGAGGGCAGGGGTGCAGTGCAGTGCAATCATCATGTTCATGAAAGGCTGAGTGTCTCTACTGCTGAGTTGTGCTACCCAAACTCCCTCACCACTGAAGGCTACATGCACCATGCCTGTGACTGGGAAGAGACCAAGGTGGCCTGTCCCCAGTCCTGGGGCCTGGAGGCAGGGGTGGGGAGACACAGGAAGAATGAAAAACAAACAGTACACTCACCAAAGGAGCACTACAGACAACAGATGCTCTGGAGGTTGGCAGCCACTGAGCTGAGCTAGTCAGTGTATTTATGGAGGTCACCGGGCTGAAGCCAACCCCATAAAATATAAGGAGCTGAGTAGGAGATGGCAAGGGATGACCAAAACTTGGGGAAGAAGCACAGTGCTCCTTGCATTTAAGTGAGGATAAGAGGTTTCACAGAGAGGACTGTGGAAAAGAAACTTGGAAAGCTAGGAAGAGCCAGATCTCAGGGAGCCTTGGATGTTGCCTAGGAGTTTGGGATCCATCAGGTGTTGGGGATACCTTGAAAGTGAGCATGGGAGTGACCTTTGGAAGGCTATTGCATTTGCACATGGAGGCAGGTGAGAGGAAGCATTTCGGACATCGGATGGTGTTTTGAGGCAGAATCTGCTAGTCTCACTGGGAGTAGACTGTGTCCTATCTCTTCCTCCCTAGAAAGAAATTATTTCATTAAGGAAGAAAGCAGCAAACGTCCTGTTCCTGTAGAGTACTGCTTAATTACACGTGTTACATCTCTGTGTCATTATTAACTAACCAGCCTTCTGGTAAAACAACTGAATGCACTTGCAATTAATTTCACTGACCAGGAAGCAAATAAAAACCCACTTTGCTTCTGAGCTCTGGATGAAGCCCTCATCAGCCTCAGGACCCTCAGGGCCATGGGCCTCCATGTATGTATGACCTCTTCCTCATGTTTTTGCCTCTGGGAGGTCAGCAAAACAGTACATCCCATGTTTACTGTGTCCTTGCTGTGATTTCAGCAAGTCTCCCACCCTCCAGGTCTATGTGGATTGGTTGTCAGTCCTTCTGCGTACCTACCTACTCCTTTGTTGATTTGATACCTGAGTGGAATTCCAGAGGCTTTTAGACCCATGTGGGTTGAGGAAGTGATGGAAGGAAGTTGTTGTTCATGAGCTTCTATAAGTTCAAGCATTTATAAGACTTTGAGAAAAGGTCTTAATATAAATTTTATTATAATATTATAAGACTTAATATGTCTTACTATACTAAAAGAGCATTTCCTTTTGCTTTTTGGGTTGTGTTAGAAAAAGCTGTTTTCTGTTATACCAGTTTGGTATGTACCAAGCCCAGGAGGGGATGCTAACCCCCTAGAAGAATTTGGGGGGGAAAGAATTCCATCATGTCACACGGGTCTCCTAGAAGAGAGAAAGAGAGAAAGAAGGAGAGAGGGAGTAAGAAAGAACAAGGTTTAGAGCAAAAGCTTGGTAGACTGTCCATGGAAGTTCTGGAAAAATATATGTGACTTTGTCAGCTATATACTGACCTTGTTCAAGTAATACTGTGTTTGAATATAAAACCATCTCCTGCCTGTCTTTCAGTGCATAAACCCCAACATGCTTAAAATAGAATAATTAGAAATCAATGTGTGCAAAATAATTACTAGCTCAAATGGGTCCTTCCCCAATTTGGAATTGAGAACAACAATGATTGTTGGTGTTGTATATTTAAATGAAACTAAGCAAAAGCACTTTTCCTTTTTGTGATTATAAAACCTGACAGGTTCATGGTATAAACATGAAAAAAAAAGTTTAAAGTAGAAAATAAAAATAATCTACAACCTTGCAACCTGGAAATAATGATTGACAATATGTTTAGCATATCACTCTCCATTATACCATATGTATTTAAATAAAGGTATCATGCATAGATACAATACTATTTTGACTTTTTTTCATTAGGGTTATAACAAAAATATTTCCTATGTCACTAATTATTTTTAAACTTATTTTTTAATAGCTACATACCTTTTATCCTGGGGATATGCCAAAATATATTTAATGATGTCTATTGATGGAAATTAAAAAAGTTTTTAGTTTTTCTCTATGATAAGTAATGTTTTGATTAAAATTCTTATGCAGAAACATTTTTTTAAAATCCATTTATTTATTTCCCACAATCCTGCCCCCCCCAGCTGTCTATAAGATTTTTGTCTCTGTTTTTTAAATTTCATTATGATGTGTATTTCTTTTTACTTTTTCTGCTTGACATTTGTTCGGCTTCTGAATCTGTGGGTTGCTGTCTTTCCTCAATTTGGGGACATTCTCAGCCATTACCTCTTCAAATATTGCTTCTGCCCTGTTTCTCCTCTTCTGATATTTCACAAGCCTGTGTCAGGCCTTATTGTATTCTCTATATCACCTACCCTCTTTTCTGTATTTCCCATCATTTTATCTCTCTGCTACATTCTGGAAAGTTTCTTCTGACCTACCTATCTTCTACTTCAGTATTATTCTCTTCACCTATGTCTAATCTGCTTTAAACTACCCAGTTTTTCTCAACTTTTCAATTCTCTTTCTTTTTAAAACCTGCTGTGTCAATTTTTGTAGTTTCTATTTCTCTGATGAAATTTTAAGCTTGCTTTTTATCTCCTCAAACATCATAAATACCATAAACATAGATATTTTGCAATTAGTATCTGATATCTCCAATATATGTAGGTCCTGTGCCAACCTTTCTGTTGTCTATTATTTCCAGTCTGACTTTTGCTATCTTGACTCCTGATGCTTCTAATTACCTTTGATTATGTGTTAGAAGTAATTTTTGAAAACTTATTTGTTGAATTAATTTGAAACAGTATCATAGTATCTGCCTCTACTAAGAATTTTTGTTTACTTCTGTCAGGAGCACAGTAGAGCTAGCAGCCCTGATCCCCTTAATTGAAATTCAAAATTTAAGGTTCTCCAAGCCCCAGGTGAAATTAAGCAGACCTGTAGCCTGTGGGAGGGCAGGTTGACCTCTAGTGGATAATTACTCTTAGGGACAGCCTTTCAGCATCCTAGCTAAAAACTGAGGGTGACTTATAAGGTTTCCCGTCACAAATGGGCACTGTAGTCCAACTTATAACTCCCTGGTCTTTTGAGGTTGCCAGAAATGCAATTTCAAAAGGTGGTCAGCCTCTCAGACCCCTTTCTGGGCTTGTACATACCTCTGGGCAGAAGCAAACCAAGTGCTGGGCTGCTCTCTCTTTGTTCCAGTGTCAGCCAGATCTCAACTCAATCATTTCTACTTCGTTCATCTTTAAGGGTTTTATTAAGAGTTTAAAATTTTTTACCCAGTTTCTTTTATTGTTTTCAGCTGCAAAGTTGTCCAAGTCACATAATCCGACACTCTCAGAGGTAGAAATCATTCCCTAGGATATATTCCTAGGAATGGAATTTCTAGCTCCAAGATATGCACATTTTTAAGACTCGAGAAATATTGCCAAAAAAATGTTCCAGAAAACTTGTTTTCTTTATATGAATCCTTGATCTTTTTCCCTCCTACTTTCTGCCAGTATCTTAGCGTACATTTATTTTCTAAGTACTCCAAAATACGTACCAGGGTTTAACTTGTAGTCGCAAGTCAGATGTAAAAAATGTTGACTTTTTTTCCTTATTTGAATTCAACATGGTCTGTAGCCCCCATTTCACTGCTGATGGAAATGAAAACGAATCTTGTCATTTCAAGGTAACTCAGTTTCTTCCAATTTAAAACTCCGTCGTTTGGAAGTCAATTGCTCAGTGAAACCAGGACTAAACAGGCTAAAGGCCATTCTTTGTAAGAGCCACTCTTCCCCCTTGAAAGGTTTCCCTCTCCTGCCTCCTCTCTTGAATAGCACCTGGGAGCAAGGAGAAGCTGGCACTGTTCTGTGGCAGTGGAGAGAGGTATCTGAGCTACAGGCTGTCCTCTGGAACCTTCTTGATCCCTGCTAACTTGTATCACACCTCCTATCTTCAGAGTTTTATCCCCTCTGTGTTTCCTGCTAATGTCCTTGGTTCTGAACTCTGGCCACAGTAGTCACTAACATTCTGTGCCCTCCAATATTCTGACTCCTCTTGTGGTCCATCCAGCCTGTTCAGCTTGTGCCACCTCTTCCCTGGGGAATGCAGGAAACCCAGGATTTCCTGCAGGCTAGGAGCTGGCTGTAGGTACTGGGAGTGCTATTGTAGCTCTCTCTGCCTAAACACCACCACACCATTTCTGCCCCACTGCCTGGATACAAGACATTCTCCCTCCCACAGAGTGTAAACAGCAAGCATAGCCTTATCTCTGTTGCCTGCCTAGCATTAAGTCTCTCTCTCTTTTTTAAATTAAAGTTTATTGGGGTGACAATTGTTAATAAAGTTACATAGGTTTCAGGTGTATGATTCTGCAATACATCATCTATATATCACATTGTGTGTTCACCATCCAGAGTCAGTTCTTCCATCACCATATATTTGATCCCCTTTACCCTCACCTACCACCCCTTACCCTCTGGTAACCACTAAACTATTGTCTGTGTCTATGAGTTTTTGTTTCGTTAATTGTTTGTCTTGTTCCTTTGTTGCTTTCGGTTTTATATCCCACATAGCAGTGAACTCATATGGTTCTCAACTTTGCAGGATTTCTCTCCCCACAACCTGAATTCCACCCTGAGCAGTAGGACTAGGCTAATAGTCCCTCAGAAGAGGCCTTCTTGCAGGTCTGTCTCCCCTCCTCCACTCTCTCTTTAGATTTTGCTCTCAGCCTAGGAAGAATTAGCCTCTTTGGGGGTTTGGAAATACCCCATCTGTCAGTGGTTCTCAACCCTGGTTGCACTTTTGAATCAACTATGAATGTAGACAAATTGAATTGGAGTGTCTGGGAGTGAGGTAATTTTTCAGAGCTCCCCTAGGGTGAGCCAGCACCAAGACCCATGGCTGGCCATGTTGCAACCTCCATCCTCTGACTTTGCCTGATTGCTATCCTTGTTATTTCAAGAGAGATGTGGAATTTAGAAAACACTTTTCTCCAGGGCATGGCTCGTGCACTTGAAATCCTGGCTTTGAGACATTCAGAAACTGGCTTCAAGTGTCGGTTTTTAATTCACAACCGAAAATTAACACCTTTGCTTCTCTTCTGTCCCAGCTCTGACAGTATAACCTGCCTCAAAGCTACAACTGTCTCTGGATGAAACAACAAATCCAGAATAGAAAAGCCTTCTCATATATTTCACAACATATTATTATTTTATTTGACTACTTTCTTATGTCTACTTTACTACTAATCTAGCCTTTAAATAAGCAAGGCCATCAGAAAACTGTTCTTACTTTGACCTCATTTTGGCCTTGGAAGCAATTGTTTTCATCTTATAGTTGGGTAAATGCCATGGGTCAATGCTGAGAGGTGTTTTAAGAAACGTATTTGTGAAGCTTGTTGTATTACTGAAGTGGTGTTGTGAGGAGACTGTTCACCAAATTACTCAGTAGAGATATTTCTCCAGGGGCTTCATGGCCAAGTAGCTGTACTTCTCCTTAAAAATATCATTTAGACACTGAAGATCATTCCAGTGATTCCGTCTGCAGAGAACGTAGAGCAGAATTTGTGACCCGTCTTTATTAAGTGAATGTTCTGTATGCTGAGCTCATCCTGGGCATCATCTTATCCTGCTCATTTCCCCTTTGTCTTCTTGTTTTCATTTACTTATTTTTAATTTTATTGTATGCCATAGTGCCTGCATTTATATAGGATGTTCTAAAACCTCAGAAAAGTTATCCATCATCCATAAATTCCAATATTCTTTTTATTCATAGAACATCATGTGTTTATCTAGCCTTACACCATTTTCAAGTATACAGCCCAAAGCCTTTATCGAATTTGTTCTTACATCAGCCTTGGAAGCTGGAGAGAGATTATTATCCTTCTTTTACAGATGAGAAGGAGGCTCTTCCATCTTTCAAGTCTTTCTCGCCTCATGAGTCCCTATCTGTCATTTTCAAAGTTCTGCTCATTGCCCAGGACAAGGTGGAGCCCTCACTCCCCTCCAGGGCTCAGGTTCTCCAACAGAATTCAGCAAATTGTTCTATAAAGAGCCAAATAATAAATATATTAGGCTTTATGATCTATAAGGCAAAATCAAAGCTATCATGTAGATACTTATAAACAAGAGCAAGAACAAATTTCCATAAATATTTTACTGATGAATCCAAAATGTAATAATGATTCATACAGTTTTTGTAGTTCAGGTCTACTAATAAGGAAAATTAAGTATTTGTTGGAGGAGGGAAAGCTACACTGAGGTTCAAAGCTAATGTTCTCATCTTAAACTCAATTACAAATATTCATCTATAAAAAAACTTCTTACAGCCAGCCGAGTGGCACATTGGTTAAAAGCTGGCTTGGGATGCCAGAGGGCCCTGGTTCGGATCCCACATATGAGGGCCGGTGACACTGCCCTCTACAGCTAAGATGCTGAACAACAGCTTGACTTGGAGCTGGGCTACCATGTGTAGCCAGCAGCCAGCGTGAGCGGCCGTCCAGAAGCCAGTGACTGATCTGACTCACTGGGAAGAGCGCAATGATGGTGCCAACTTGGGCCAGTGAAGCAACGTCCTCCACAACTAGACTGAAGAACAAACAACAGCAACTTGCCTGTTCCCCTTCCCCCAATTCCCCACTAAAAATCTTTAAAAAAAAACCCAAAAAAACTTCTTAACTGTCTGGCTGGATAAAAACAGGCAGTGTAGTTTGCTGACCTCTGTTCTACACTTTTCCTCTTTTTCACTTTCCCGAACATTCACCTGACCTATGTTTCATCTCATACAATAGCTCACCAGACACGTGCGCACATAGAGTGTCGATGACTGATAATGGTTTAATGAAGAAGTGTTACCTCTTCTTCAGAAACGTTTACAAAAATCATCATCAAAGGATTATTTGCACATCAGTTTCTCAAAGCATAAAGAAAATGTGATTAGCAAAGAGCAAAGTGTTATGCTGAGAAAATTACTTGTAGGAAACATCTTATTAGATCTACATGGTCTTTGTTTTAATAAAACAATCCCTGACGAAGTCAGTCAGCCAAGGCAGTGCATTTGGAGCTGGCAACTTCAATTCCCGCTGGCATTTTCTGCATCTGTGAAAAATCACACTCCAGAGAGATGAGCATTTCCTTTATCCTCTGTGAGGAGAGGCTCTTAATGCCCAGACAGTTCACTTCCCAATCTGGAGGAAGTTGTTGTTTCAGCGTGAATTATCTTTTCAGCAACAAAAGGGAAAGTGCTACCTCCATTAAACAGGCAAAGCACGGGCCTCTGGGTCCTATTTTCTTGTGAGGTATTTGTGTGCTGGAGACAGCATTAGACTTTTAAAAAGGCAGTGGGACTTACCCTTTTGGTGTTTATATGTATAGCAGAGGCAAATGGAACTCTGAGTATTAAATTACTGTACTGTGCCAGTTGAGAATTCTATGCAAGCCAGCCAACTCCTTCCCCAAATTGTAGTTTTTGTGTTTAGCAGCTGCAAGTCCCAGAAATCTTCAAAGCGGGACCACTTATTCTACCCAATGTGAGAGCTCTTAACTGCTGCCAATTCTCGATGATTTCATTTGGAGGCTGCGGGATACCTAGGAGGGTGTTGGCTCAGATACCACTGGCTACTCCTAGCAATGAACTTGCATGTGTCTGCCTTTGGTCAGTTTGCTTAACCCATAGCCTCAGTTTGCTTAGTCGGAAGGTGGGGCTAATGATATCTGCCAAGAAGAGCTGCTTGCAGCTGAGAAATAATTATGACTTGTCCTAATGCAGCTCCGATGCATCCAATTGCTCAGTTCAGGGAGTTCTTGGCCTGGCCAATGTGGTGCCCACCTGGCTCTTTTTTTCCCCTCCCCTGCCCTGTCTTTTGGCCACTTTAGCAGCAGTGTGCGTGTCAGAGGCTGACTGAGAAAGGGCCACAGCCACATCATGCACTTGTTCTGTTGACTAGGAAATGGTGCAAAAGAATTCATGCTGCACAAAATTGGAACCAAGCACTGAAATGAGTGCATTTTGATTAACCAAGCTACCTATTGTGGGAGTTGACAATACCACCAGGATACCTAGTGCTGGTTGTACCCTGAGAACAGGGTTTGCAGAAACTCATACAAGACAACAGGGATGGGATTGAGGTTTGTATGCTTTTACTACAAATGGGGCCTTGTCATTGGAAGGTGCTCAGCAAAGAGGCCACAACATTAGCTGAAGCAGAACTGAGACCAACAAAAAATGGCAAGTATTTGAGTTTGAGGTCAGAGAAAGGTAGCAAGCCCCAATAAGGGAGGCCAGCTGGAATTGTGAAAAGAGAAAATGGGTGAGCCAAGGGCCCTTGGCCCATGAGCCATCAGTCTGACATGAATGTGGAGATGTGGCCACCAGAGACAGAGGCCAGGGGGTGAATGGGACCTGCAAGCACAGCAGGAGGTGAAAGGTGGGCAGGGAAAAGCAAAGGACAGACAGCCTAGCTTCGACACCCTACCTGATGACCACGACAGCCAGCCACACAGTGACACACATGCACCCTGGTAGGAGCAGGTACTAAACAGGGACAGAGGGAAGACCCTTCCCAATGGGGGCTTCGTCCTGAGGACAGCACATTACCTAGTGCAAAGGCCACAATCTGCAGGACCTCCATTTTCTAGTTCCTTTTTTCCTCCCCACCAATGAAGCCTGCTTTTCCCACTTCCACAGCCCTGTTCACCAATATACAACAGGGGGCACCATGGCTTCAGCCAGAGACCATTTTTACCAAGGAACAACAAAAAATAGTGTTTGCTTGCTCACTAGGAAGAGATAACGTTTTTATATTCTCAAGTGCTTATGACTTAGTCCAACAAAGTCGTCCTCCATGTTTCACAATGCTTGTTGATCCGATGAACAAATGCACAGAAGAGCACATTTGACCCTGACTCAGAACCGTTCCCTACAGATGAGGAGAAGGTGTTCTGAGTTGAACAGGTGCTAGGAGCAGTGGGGAGGTGGAAATTCTCACATGTTCTCTTGGACTCCTCATGCAGAGGCACAAACTCTGCACGCTGGAGCTGACAGAAGATGACCTTGGGCTGAGTGGGGCAGACATCCCTGCTCTGTCACTGCAGGTGGCATGGGCTTTGCTCTGTTCCCTAGGGTATTTTCACACACCTGCCTCTGGTACTCACCTCAGAATTCACACCGCTATGCCATATTGTACCAGACTTTCTCACTTCTCTTTCCTCCTAGAACTCCATCTCTGCTCATCTCACTTTAGACCTGAACTGTTTCCTGGAGCGACATCATTTGCCAAGATCTTCACCAGCTTCTCCCTCCCTGTCCACCCCTCACCCAACCCGCCATTCTTCATCTCTCACTTTCCTCTCAAGTCCTTGATAACAACTCACGTGTTGAGCACCTTGTCAGGCACAGAGCACATCTATTTTCATTATCTTGTCAGACTCTCACCACAATCCTGTTAGGTCATCAGGGAAGAGTCTCATGCCCAGCTTACTGATGAAGAAACTGAGTCACAGGTGGTTGGATGACTGCCCAGGAGGTGGCAGGACCTTCAGGTTAGGTGCTTTCCCTGAGTGCTGGGACCAAGTCTTCCCACCCATCCTAGAGTGACGACCATGGTGCTTGTGCCATTCACCCAAGATTGAAAACATGTGTTTGGGCTAAAACTTGAAATATTTTGGGACTTTATCTCCAGAGTGCTAGAAAATCTGAGAATGGAGATAGAGCCACCTCTCTCTGCTCCTGCCCTCAGTTCTAACGGCATTTGGAAATGTTGGCTTCATATTTATAATGTAACATGAAAATCGAAGCAAGTGTGAGGATTGTCGCCACAAGCTTAGTGTATTTTACCATTTTAACCATTTTAAGCCTACAACATTTACAGAGTTATACAACCATCACCACTCTCTATCTAGTTCCAGAACATTTGATCACCCCAAATGGAAACTCCATACCTATGAAGCACTCTCTCCCTACTACCCCCTCTTCTGTGCTCCATCCATGTTGCAGCATCTATCAGAACTTTAAACTTTTTAATGGGTGGAATATTCATACATATTTCATTGTATGGATGGACCACATTTTGTTTCTTCATTCATCCATTGATGGACATTTGTGTTCTTTAAAACTTTTGACTATTGTGAATAATGATACTATGAACATGTGTGTACAAGGTGATATCAGAAACCTGTTTTTAGTTCTTTTGGGTATGTTCCTAGAAATGTGGCTAGAGCAGAGAGAGCATGGAGAGGAAGTCAGAGAAGTGCCAGGAATGCAGACTAGCTAGACAGAGCCTTGTAGGCCATTGTGATGCCCGAGCTTTTACTCTGAGGGAAATGAAGAGTCAATGGAGGGTTTCCAGCAGAGGTACACTCTGATCTGATTGATGTTTTAATAGATCATTCTAGAGGCAGTCTTTAGAATTGACTGAAGGAGAAAAAGGGTGGAAGCAGAAGCCAGTTAGGGGGCTACTGTGGTAATCCAGAGAGTGTTGTGACGGTGGTGGTGAAGGTGTTGAGAGGTCATCATCCCAGATATATTTTGAAGGTAGGTATATTTTCTGACCTCTTGGCACCAAGGTAGACACCAGTGTTTTTACTTCAGCATTTGGAGTTGATATTACCTAAGATAGGAAACACTGTGGGCGGAACAGTTTTTAGTAGAAGGAAGGTTAAAAATTTCATTTCAGCCATGTCTGAGGGATCTCTTAGACATAATGGAGACATTGAGTAGACAGTTGGATATACCAGTCTGGAGTCTAGAGGAAGGATTCAAATGGGAGTGTAAATTTGGAAATATTGGAATATAAATGTTATTGAAACCATGAGATCACCAAGGAGGAAGTATAGATGGAGAAGGGAAGAGATCTGAGGACTCTGCCCTGGAGTCCTCCTACCTTGAATATCATGGACAAAAGGGAGAGCCAGCAAAGAAGACTGAAAGGAGCATTTGGGAAGACAAGCATGTGTGGGGCCCTGGATGCCCAGTGGAGATCCTGCTTCCAAAACAAGGGAGTGATCACTGTGTCAAATGCAGCCTGGAGGTGCACATGATGAGAACTGAGAGTTGCTTGTTGGCTTTAGAAGGATAAGTGACTCTGACCTTGACAAATGCCTTTGCTGTGGAATGGTGAGGGTGAAAGCCTAGTTGAATGGGTTTAGGAGAGAACTAGAAAGAGGAATCAGAGGCACCAGGTTTAGACAGCTCTTTAAAGGGGTTTTTCAACAAGGGGAAGCAAAAAATGAGAGGGCAGCTATTAGGGAAACGTGTTGAGAGGGGGATTTGTAGGCTGTGTAAGCAGCTAAGAATGACCCAGCCCAGGAGGGAAGCTGACAATGTGCAGTGTTGTTCTAAAATGTATGATAAAGTGGTTATTTTACTCAGGTATGGTGAGGACAACAGATTAGGAGATGATTGCCATTAAAAAGATAGTTTGTTATTCACAGTTCCCAAAAGGAAGAAACTGTCATGCCACGCAGGGCCATATGGAGAGGCACCTGGGTCAGTCAGGAGGCGGAAGGAGAGGAAAGCATGGGCATGAGTCTTTATCATGTTTGGAATACTTTGGGCAGACTCTGGTGTAGAGAGGCTATCTCTAGGTGTCTGGTTCCTGGCCCTGGGATGATCAGAGCATAGGGAGATTTCCCCCCTGGAGTGTATGGAAGACGTGGCTAGGAGTGTGGGCTCTGGGTTAGTTAGTTTGCATAAGAAAGTTGTGTTCCCCTTTGCTGTCTCTAAGAAGGAGCTACCTTGGGAGGGCCAATCTCTCCCCTGTCAACAAATCCCCAGATAACAAAGCATCGAGAATACAGAAAACAAGAAAAGATACTTAATACAACTATATTTAGGGGAAGGGAGATTGCTGGGGTGAGGTCCTTGAGCACCAAGAAAGGGCAGGTTGGCCTCGGCTAAGGGTATGGACAGTCAATTATAGCAAAAGGAAGGAAAGTGGGTGACAGATACTGGCAAGTGGGTAGATGTGGGAAATGGGACATTTTATTTTGTTTGCTACTTTCTTAGAGAAGTAGGAAGCAAAATCTTCAAGTTGAGAGTGAGGAAGGTACTAGTACAAACTGGGACATGTTTCCTGAACAATGCATAGCCCAGTGTAGCCAAGCCATGGAGTTGATGGGGCATATGCCTGGAAAGGTACTGAGGAGGGCAGGACTGCCAAGGAGGAAGCCATACTTAATTTTTTTTTAATTAAAGTTTATTGGGGTGACAATTTTTAGCAAAGTTACATAGATTTCAGGTGTACAATTCTGTAATACATCATCTATATATCACATTGGGTGTTCACCACCCAGAGTCAGTTCTCTTAATTTGGGAGAGAACAGGGAGCCAGTGAAGGGTTTTGAGGAGGGGAAATACCTGGAACACAGATGAGCCCTTTGTCACCTGTGATAAGAGGAAGCATTGACATTGACAAAGCTTTGCATATCTTGGTGAAAGTTCCTAAGACTGCCACCCTTTCCTCGCTCATCTGTCTCCTTTCTCATCTCTCTCAGCTGGAAGTGTTGTGTGTGTTGCATATACTCTGTAACATCAACAATAAGAGTGATTATTTTTAATTTCTATTCTTCTCCTATGTAATGGAGCTATTAGACTTTGGCAGATCCCTTAATGTGATTATAATTTTTGAATTATTTTGAATTGGAATGTTTATACTAATGGTGGTAATCGCAGTTGTGTTTGAAGAATGACGCTATATAGGCTCATGTTACAGAGTCTCATCAGCCCGGAAGTGCCATTAACTTCGCCTCGCATGGCTGGGAAGGTAGCGAGGGAGCCTTGGGGGGGAAGTGGGCTCACTTGGCTCTTGGCTTACAAAGGATGAGTCTGGCTAACCGGTGTGGCAGGTCCTAGATAGGGCCAGGTGGTGGCTTTCTGTTGAAGACCTGTTTCTTCCTGTTCAAGAGGACAGCCACTCATCATCAGTCAAGTCAGATAGTTCCAGAGTTCAAAGCATTTGTCCCACTGAACTCACCAGCACTGTTGGCTGGTCTAGCCACAGCTGAGGACATGCCCCTCTTAATTATTTAGTCTCCACATTCACCATATACATTAGCAGCCTGCCAGGAGCCTTGCACTGCTCCCTGCACTGTGGGGCAGGCCTTGGAGCCCTGCTATTTGCAGGGCTGGGATCTTGGCTTAGTGGGGTGGTTGCCTGCAGAGGGCTGATCTCCAGGTCATTTCCAGCCTCTCTTTTCCCACAGTCCCGTCAGAAGAAGCCTTGCTAGAGCAGAGACATGGAACAGTGCTGACGCACCCTTCTTAACATTGTGGCAGATTTTTGACAGTGGTCTTTAGGGGACCATTTCACATGCCAGCAATATAGCAATAGTGGTCATGTGTTCAAACATTCCCCATTTCTGTTGGCTTAGGCATTCCATTGGCTTTGCCTTTCTTTTTTGGGTTCTGATGGCCAGCCCAGATGCAGATAGAGGTCTTCTTTGCCATGGCTTCCTGTGGGCCCTTGTGCCAGCCTGAGCAGCTGCTATGGCCTGGTTTTAATGAGGAGGCACTAGGAGAGAACCTCTCAGTTCTCTCCCAGGGCTTCTGATGTGGAACCTGGACAAATACACTGAATAGAGCTCTGACCAGCCGACAGGGGACCCAAGGTGACTGGTACTGTGAATTCTCTCCTTACCACTACAACCAAAAACATCATGTATGTAAAGCCAGTTATATTAAAATATCCTGCTGCTTTGCAGGAGGTGTTTCCCAAAGGACACCCTGGAAGGGCAAGCCTGTCCACCCTCCTGGATGCTGAAAGTTACATGCTTTGGATCCTTCCCTCCCCGCTCTCCACTTCCTCCCTCCAGCACTTTCTCTCCCTTCCCTTCCTATTCCTCCTCTCTCTCCTCCACCTCTCCCCTCTCTTTCTCCTTCTCTTCCCATCTTTCTTCTCTTTTCCTCCCTGCTCCCTCCCTTCCAGCCTGAACTACAGCACACTCCCCTGCTGTCCTTGGGTTCTGGTTCATTTCAGTTCAGCCAATTTGTCCCTGAGCCATCTTGGAGCCCTTCCCCACCTGGGCATTCATCTACATCTGCTACACTCATCCATTTATTCAACAGGACCCAGTGAGTGCCTGTTCTGTGTCAGACAAGGCACCTGCTCCTGAGGATACAATGAACAATTAGAGGGATACCTGTCTGCTCTGGGGGACCTGACAGTTTGAGAGGGAGACGTCTCCACAGTTGGCTCTGCTGGTACAAACACAAATTCCTGAGTCCCTTCTCTGTAAATCTAGTCCCATGTTTCTGGGCCACCCCCAGGAATCTGCATTTTCTAAGGCATCATCTGGGTGATGCTGGTATAGGTGGGCCCAGATGGGCCCT
The DNA here is from genome assembly GCF_001890085.2 of Hipposideros armiger. Lineage (NCBI taxonomy): Eukaryota > Metazoa > Chordata > Mammalia > Chiroptera > Hipposideridae > Hipposideros > Hipposideros armiger. Next base: position 1,213,915 of record NW_017731750.1, on the reverse strand, counting down.
GAGCCAATCTCAGAGAACATTCCTTTTACCCGGGAGGCGGTGTCCAAAGCCACCTCTTTAAGAGTGTTTGTTGACTGTGCCCTGTGATTTTAACTGCCTTGGTTGCCTTTAGGAGTTAGAAAGTATAGCGTCTTGCAGCAGGGTTTTAACTACCCATGCACGTTAACATTAGACAATTTCAAACACCAAGCACAGGCTTTTGCGGGAGATTGTTCTGACGTACCAGAATTCCTTGATGTGCTCAGCAATTATGCTCTAGAAAACTGAGTTAACACCAGGCTGCCTCCCATCCCCCTTCTCTGGAGACTCCTGCACTCCCAGGCTGCATCTCCCATCTCCAAGCATTTCTCCCTCACTAGGGTGGACCCTGGTTTCTAGCTCTGAGAATGAATCCTCCGTGCAGTTTGCCACTTCTGGTCATGTGATAAAACCTTCCTCCTCCCTCTGGGTCATAAGTAAGAGGGGACAGCATATGTCATCATCACAGTTTGGGTTGCGGAGAACAGAAGCCTATCAACATGGTTTAAGTCAAAGAGGACAGACCCCAAAGACACAGGAGGCTCTCACATGATCTGGGGCAGAGAACTGAGCCAGGCCTGTCAGCAGGTGTGAAGCTGAAATCATCAGGCAGTCCCACCCCCTGGCTCACACCTCCACTGTGCATCTGCCTTTTGCCAATGTGCCATCATCCATGTGCTTGGGGCAACTAGAGCTGGC
>NW_017731750.1:1209850-1210896 GCF_001890085.2 Hipposideros armiger | reverse complement strand
TCCATGATGTGTTGCTTCAGATGGTTTTCGTCTCTGAATTTCACTGAGTTCAACTTGTGCGTTCAGCCAACTCTAGAAAAAATAATCAAGGGTATTAATATATGCAGAAATTAAATATTAATCTTTATTTCCAGACTTTATGGCCAAAAGCCACCCTGTAGGTACTTTTTATCTCTCGCTCAGCACCCCCTCTGTGTGGGTCGAGGCAGGCTCTCTGGGGCTTGTTATTGACCCCTTTGGGCACCAGGGGGGGGTCCTTTGAGTCTTCTGCCTTCTGTAAAGACCAGTATGCTGATCCACTTTATCCTACCAGGATGTGGAGATTGGGCCTCTTCCTGTTGACCTTCCCATCTCGTTTCCCTTCAGACCCCCAGCTTGTAAAGCTCTTCTTCCTGGGACAAGGAGCACATACATCTTGTTTGTCACCTCTGAGGTTCTCTGAGACTGCCCCTGGAGAGCTGTCACCCAAAATGCAGTGAGAACCAGTGTCCTTGTGTGCAGGCTTCACGTGATATGTGAGACTGTTCTTGTCCAAGCTACAAAGAAACCAAATTATCCCTAGAGGCTTTGGGTCCTATAGTTTGTCTGAAGCTAAAACATAGTTTTACGGAGAATAAGGGCGTGGGAATTGAGGCCTTCAGGGACAGTACTCCATTAGCCAGTGGAACCTAGCACCTGTTATGATGGTGCCTGTGACAGGCTTCTGGTACTGATGCCACAATGACTTCAGCTTCTTCTTTTTAAAAAATTGAGATATAATTGACATATAACATTGTGTAAGTTTAAGGTGTACCACATGTTGATTTGGTTCATTTACATATTGTGATATGATGACCACCATAGCTTTAGCTAACACTTCTAACACATCACATAATTATCATTTCTTTTTTGTGGTGAGAACGTTTAAGACCTAGTCTCTTAGCAGCTTTGAAGGATATGAGGTAATATTGTTGACTATAATCACTATGCTATTCATAGATCTCAATAACTTACCTTCTAACTGCAAGTTTGTACCTTAGAACAACATCTCCTCAATTCCCCTAACC
>NW_017731750.1:1199460-1208410 GCF_001890085.2 Hipposideros armiger | reverse complement strand
TAACGACTTAACAGTGGGCTTGCTTCTCCTGCCTGATGTAAGTCTTCCTCCACATTGCGAAGAGTTAGTGTTGGAGGATGCCCTGTCAAGGTCTCTGTGTCTGTTGTCCCCTGTCCTAAATCTTTGCGTGCCTAAGCCCCTAGGCTTATTGGAAATGACTTGGGACACAATTGTAAGGCTTAAAGTTTATTGCATTTTTTCCACCTTCCTGTGTTGTACTCTTGATTTTGGTCTACCAGGCATCTACCCAGGGCAGAATTCCTACTCCTAATCAAAGCCTGCCCTGTTTGTGATTTCCCTGGTTTATCCCTAACTGCTCAGTACATTTGAGATGCCCCACTGGCCCATCATCTACAATTCAGCCCATCGTTGTGGAATGAAAGGCTTTGTGCTCTCATGATGTAATGAATGGCCAAGCTACATGAGCGAAGGGGATGAGCTTTCAATTCCAGGCTGAGCTATATCCTCTGTGGAATTTACATAGGATTTCTTCATAAAGCCCAGCAATTAAAAAGTCCATAAGTATGCTATCATAGCTAATATACTTGTCTTTCACCTGCTTTGAATTTAATTGAAGAAAAATTCTGGACCCAGCATGTTGAACTTGGCCTGTAACCTAAATTTCCACCCTGCCCCCATCTTTTCATCCCTCCTTGTCCTGTTCTGCTGCTCTTTTCTTCATCTCCCATCAACTTCTAGCTGCCATAGAATTGACTTATCATGTGTCTTGTTTTTTTCTACCTTCCTGTCACTAGACTGTAAGTTCTATGGAGCATGTTTTTGCATCCCAAGCATGTAGAACCATGCTTGGCACGAGCTCAAAAGATACCTGGTAGATTAATGACTGAATGAATGCCTATTGGGAATTTAACATGCGTAGAAGCAGTGGAGTGGTGGAGACAAGCCTGATGAGAATGAGTTGATGGCTAAATAGCAGGTGATAACTATAATTAGTTCCAGGTACTTATCTGTGAAAGGAAGGAGCTGAAGGAAGCCCTGAGTTGAGGTTTTTTTTTCATTTTTTAAATTTTATTCTTAAGATGAGAGAGATGTATGCTGTGAGAAGGAAGCCAGTGAAGGATAAGACTTCATCACCAACAAAGGAGAGAATAGGATGATGAGTGAAGAACTGTCCTTAAGGAGGTCAGGGCACAGGTTGAAGGTTATGGGGACAAGTGGTACCCCCAGATTTGATTGCCACTGCAGGCTGTGTTCTGGGGAGACAGAAGATGTGACAGGGGAACTCACTGCTAAGGCTTGCTAAGATGTTGGTCTTCCCGCACTCGCAAAGCATTTACTTTGTGGTGATCCGGACCTGGCAAAGGTCAGGCTCAGTAGTGATGGTGGTGACAATCCTGTGTGGCTGCCCTATCCCTGAAGGAGTGGAGGGGCCCTTCTGTTTCCAAGTTGAAGCACAGCCCAGTACACCAAATCCATGTGCCACCAACTGAGGCACCAGCGAGTTCCACTCCCCACACTCCTTGTGAACAGGTTGGAGTGAGCAGCCGCAGAGCCTACTTCTTGTCTTGTCATCTCCATGGCAATTCAGCCACTCTCCTTCCCTGGCTGCTGTCTGTATGACTTTATGAGAGCTTCGGATGGACGGGGTGTGGATACCACCCTCGTGTGCAATTGCCTGCCTCTTATAGTACACTCACACTGGATAGAGTGGAAGGTTTATGCCTCTTGCTTCCCATAAAGTGTGTCCTCCTGCAAACTCCATAAAATCCTTCGTTTTCTGCTGATTCTTAAAGTAGGAGTTGAGTGCTATTGGTGCCATAAAGACCAAGGCCTGTGTTCAGGGTCTGGAGAGCTGCCGTCTACACAGTATTCTATGGTTCTCAGGTGTGTTCCCTGACCAGCAGCATAGACCTCACTTGGGAACTTATTACAAATGCAGATTCTCGGGCCCTGTCCCAGGCCTGCTGAATCACACACTCAGGCGGAGTCCAGCAACCTGTGTGTTAACAAGCCTTCCAGATGGTTCTGTTGCATGGCCAAGTTTGAGAGCCACTGGTCTACACCCTGACTTAACCAGCTTCCTGGAAAATGTATAATATTCTCAGAAAGGAGCCCAGGTGAGGGTCTACATTTTTCAAGGCCTTCTTCCAGGTGCCCCTCATGGCCATGGCGGGCCCACAGAGAGTCCTTTCTCCTCACTCCCAGCCCACACAGCACAGCCCTCCTTAGATACCAGCACCCACTTCCTCCTTAATGTCATGTGCAGGTTGTCTGGACCAGGTGAGTGCAAGGTTCCCGGGCAGGGCTCCCTTTATCATGAAGTAATCTATATAAGGTGCTTTGTTTTACAAACTATATTGCTTCTCCTCTCATTTTGTGCTATTTTATACTGCTGAGAGCACAAATTAGGTGAATAATGAATACATTATTAAGAAATCCATCCCCACTGCTTGAAAAAAAATTAGAGCTTTGTGTAATATATACACACATACACATATATAATTTTCATATGGTGTACACACATGCATTTATACAAATTAACCCATAAGAAATGATACAAAATCTTATGCTTTAGTTAATGGGAAAGTTTTAAATAGAGAATACCATCTTTTCTTTGTGATATTTTTCATCGAGAAATCGGTCCATCTGCAGTCTTTCTAACTATTCTCTGAAAATGTTTATTACCTTTTAATTCCTCAGAAGTAAAGATGTGTCAAGACTAGAAAGAACAGAAAGTCTTACCGTGGTTCAGGGTTGATTCTAAGACTGTTGGTGGGATGAAAGGCAGCTTGCCTGGGGCCAAAACAATCGATACAGTAAAAGGAAAAAAGGTTTCCAGGACTGAGAAAATAAATGAGATTAGAAATTGAAAGGTTTCATCATGTTCAAGTTACATTAATGAGAAAATGTTAACCAGGCATTTATTGTAAAATGTCTAAATAATAAGAGGGAAAAAAAACCTTCTAAGGAGAGAAGAGCAGATAAATAATTTTTAAATGGAGTGAAATCAGATGGCTTCAGAGGTCTCCAGTGTATCAGTCTTCTTTGGAAAGAAAAGGCACTATCTAATTCTGAACCCTTGTATAAAAGAGTGACACACAAGACTGCTCAATCCTGTCAGGCAGCCAGTCCTAAAGGAAGTCAATAGACAGACACTGCCAGACCCTCAAACTACCAGAAAATGTCTTAGCTCAATCAGGAACTTCAAAGACTGAATAAAAGGCAGAATTCCTGTGTGCAGACATTGTTAAAACTATTTGTGAGACCAAGGACCCATGATGGAGGTAACTAAACCAGCAATGTGGGGATGCACAGATGTGATCACCTTAGCTGGCCCATCCTAGCCCCAGGGCTTTCCCCTGGGTGCAACTTTTGCCAGCAGCTCCACAACAGTGGCAGGTGACACATTCAGACTCATAAATTGTGGGTAAAGGACATGTGTATTTTAATTTGTTAACAATACAGTTCTTTAAAACGCAGGTTTTGACCTGGGTATCAGTTTTATATACCACATATCAGTGAAATCCTATGGTTTGCTAAGCAAATTTTTAAGTATACGGTGAGCAGTAACTACAAGGCCTTATGCTGTACAGTAGATCTCTAGGACTTACTCATCTTGCATAACTGAAACTGCCTAGAATATTCTTACTCCCACACCCCACTCCCACACTCTCTTTGCCTATCTAAATTCAACTCATTTTACAAGTCTTAAACATCATTTCCTTAGTGAGGCTCTTCCTAACTCTCTAGACCAGGTTATTTTCTCTTGCTGTGTTCTCCCATAGCATCCCCCATCCTCTTTTCATATTCATCACAATGGTAATTATTAGTTAAATTAATGGTTTCTCTGCCTGACCATAAATTTCATGGCAGCAGAGACCATGTCTATCTACTGTGGTGTCCCCACTGAAAGTGCCTGCTGGAGCAGAGAAGGCACTCACATGTCTTCATTATATTCAAAAGCATCCAGCTGAGCTGTTGGCCACCTATAATATATGCATTCAGATTAAAGACCAGTCTGAAACCCTAAGGCTTACTCTATCACCAGTTAAGACCAGGAACTTTGCTCTGGATTTTATCACAGATATACTCTAACCCTGCACTGTGAAGGCATTCACATAGCCAGACATGGCCAATGCCAGCAGGGAAGAGAGAACCAAGGACTTGTGCAATCTAGAGAGAAGGAAAAGTAGACAGAACTGATGGTCTGGTCCCCTCCAGGAGTGACCATTAGCTAAATCACAAGTCAACAAAGGTAGCAGCTCCAAGAGCTCCAAATGGAAGAGAAAGGACACAAAGGCTCCTGGACATGGGGATGTTGGTGTCACGGGTCTCAGAGGGAGCAAGGGGGATGTATCCTGCTTAAAATGGGTTGAATTATTCGTGCCAGACCCATGGCTAGAGGAGTGGCTGGGGTGGGGATCAGAGCACCAGTCACCCACGTTTGTCAGAGCTCTTATGTTTCTGCTGGAGCTAAGACATCATCTTCTGCTGCCCTCACATATCAGCCCTTCTGGTCCTTGGACTTTCAGACTCAGACTGGGACTGTATAGACCCCTGATTCTCAGGCCTTCAGACTCAGACTGAATTATACCACCAGTTTGTCAGAGACAAGAGACAAGTTGTGGAGCAAAACTATAAGTAAACAATGGGACGAGGAGACTAGTGTGCGTAGGAGATTCCATGTTCATTTAGGAGCCTGGAGTGCTGGCCACACTAGACAGCCCATATTTTTTTAATGGCCATTGTGAAGGAGGCAATCCTTCAAATCTGCTGCTGAAGTTATCCCCATTGGTTCAATGACCATGAGGGTCTGAACCTATGGGTGTCTGTGAAGGTCTTCAGTGACTTGGGCTCCAGTGGACTGGGCTGAGAAAGATGGTGGGGATGAAAATCTTGGGCTCCCTTGGGTCAGAATGGCTTCCAAGCTCCTCTGAAAAATGACTTTAATTTAAAAAAGAAAAATTGCTAAGAGGGTAGATCTTTTGTTAAGTGTTTTAAAAATATATTTATTTATTTAAGATGTGTTGACATATATTACTGGACAAGTTTAAGGTGTACAGAATAATGGTTTGACTTAACATATATTGTGAAATGATTACTGTAGTAAGTTTATTTAACATCCATTATCTCATATAGACACAATAGAAAGGGAAAGCAAAAGAAGAAAAAGAAAATGTTTCCCTTATGTTAGAACTCTTAGGATTTACTTTCTTAACTTTCATACATATACATCAGTAACTACAGTCATCATGCTGTACATTACATCCCTAGTAAATATTTATCTTGTGATTGGAACTTTGTTCCCTTTTACCACCTTTCTCCAGTTTCCCCTCCCCACCCCCTGCCTCTCATAACAACAAATCCGATCTTTTCCTGAGTTTTGTTTTTTGAGGTTTTCTTGTTTTGTTTTTTGAGGTTTTTTTATTTTTTAGATTCCATTAGCATAATATCCTGAAGTCTCATCCATATTGTTGCAAATGGCAGGAGTTCCTCATTTTTTATGGCTGAGCAGTACTCCTTTGTATATATGTACCACCTCTTCTTTATCCATTCATCTATTGATGGGTACTTAGGTTGTTGTAAATAACACTGCTATGAACAAGGGGATACATATATCTTTCCGAGTGGGTGTTCTCATTCCCTTTGGACATATTCCCAGAAGTGGAATTGCTGGGTCATATGGTAGCTCTATTTTTAATTTTTTGTGCCACCTCCGTACTATTCTCTATAGTGACTGCACCAATTTACATTCCCACCTACAGTGCACACAAGTCTCTTTTTTCCACATCCTTGCAAAGACTTATTTCTTGTCCTTGTGATGATGGCCATTCTTACAGGTGTGAGGTGATATTCCATTGTGGTTTTCATTTGCATTTCCCTAGTAACTACTGATGTTGAGTATCTTTTCATGTACCTGTTGGCTTTTCATATATCTTCTTTGGAAAAACTGTCTGCTCAGGTCTTCTGCCCTATTTAAAAATTGGATTATTTGCTTTTTTGCTATTCAGTTGTATGAGTTCTTTATATATTCTGTATATTAATCCTTTATCAGGTATATGGTTTGAGAATATTTTTCTCATTCCTTACATTGTCTTCTTACTATGTTGATTTTTCTTTTTTTTCTTTTTTTGCTGTGCAGAAGCTTTTTATTTTTATTTTATTGCTTGTGCTTCAGGTGTCATATCCAAAAGCATCATTGCCAAGAATCATATCAAGGACATTTTTTCTATGTTTTCTTCTAGGAGTTCATTATTTCAGGTCTTACATTTAGGCCTTTAATCCATTTCAAGTTTATTTTGTGAGTGGTGTAAGAGAGNATAGTGCTTTTCCAGACTGCAGGTCTGCTTCTCTCAGAGGGGCAAGGCTGAAGGAAATAATTGACAGACAATGAAGTGGTTTCTGCCCCTGGGTAGCTGGAGTGGCACAGCTACACCAGTAGAGGGCAACATCCCATGTACATAGGTGTGATTGGGTGAGGTTTCTGGGAAAACGTGGATGGGCCTCAGTAGGAAGGCAAAGGAACATTATTTACTGAGCTTCTGCCGTATCTTTTCACAGAAACACTCTATAGAGACATAACTGGGATCCAGAGTGCTCCATTAACATAACCAAGTACAGTTTTCAAAGGCAGTGCCAGCATTCAAACTAGGTCCTTTCAACTCTGAACACTCCTTTTTCCAGTGTGACCCACAGCTGCCCTGTCTCATTGGTACATAGAGGTGTAGAGGTGTTCCATGGGGTTGGAAATCTGGACATTAAGGTCAAAGTCAAGCTCAAGATCAGAAGGAGTAGATGAGGATCTGAGACTGAGGTCTATATTACAGCTCAAGAGAATTCCACATAATACCATATTTTGCAGTGTATAATGCGCATCTTTTGGCCCAAATTTGTGAGGGAAAAATAAGGATGTGCATTATACATAGGTAGTACTAATTCCATATCTATATAAATGTTTTTAATTTTTTTACTTATGCTTATGAGTTAAAAGTGTAACTCTAGAAATCAATAACAATATCCATATGTAAAATAATACCCTGGATTACGATAATCATTTTTGTTGAACTTATGACGAACTTGCCTTCTTGGCCTTCTATGATGCATGAATACTGTAAATTTGTTACTGGTACATAAAATTTCTTGTACCTTCTATCTGTTCTTGTTTTTTGTAATTACTTGTAACATGAAATTTCTTGTACCATAATGTTAAAAAAATAAATGCTAAAATTCCTTTGTAATACAAAAAACAAGTACCTAAATGTAAATAAATAAAAATTTGAATTAAAAAATTAAAATGAAAGCTTTTTCCCTTGAAAGTTTGGGCCAAAAACGTAGGTGCACATTATACACAGCAAAATATGGTACTTTCCCACAGGCCTCAGGGGAGTTTCACTGGGCCTCCTGTATGAGATGTCTCTTTTGCTCAGGAAAGCATCTTAATGGCATGTTTGGCCTTTGGTAGAGCGGGGTTTGCCAGGTCTTCCATGAAGCCTCTGCTGGAGAGTGCCATGAATCAGAAGGGCTGAAATCAAAGGCTTTGAAGCTGGGTGGGTTCTGAGCTGTACTCTGGAACTCAGGAGCAGGTCACTAAGTCTCCGTGNCATCAAGTTGTATATACTGAATATGTACAGCTTTTTGTATGTCGATCATACCTCAATAATTTGGTTTTAAAAAGAAAAAGAATATTTCAGTCAAAGAGAAAAACATGTGAAAAAGTTTAGAATTCTGAGAGAAAAATGTGTCAGAGAACTGCAGGGCTCCATATGGCTGGAGCAGAGAAAGGAAGGGGAAAATGTGTTAGATGCAGTGGCAGCAATGTGAGTGGGGCCTAGATTAGGGAGGGCTTGTAAACAAAAATTTGGCCTTTTCATAAGGACCAATGTGAACATTTGGGAAAAAAAGATACACAAACATATACATTGTGTATATATCTATAGATAGATATATCTATACATATATGTGTGTGTGTGTATATATGCATACATAACTGTATAACTACACACACACACACACACATACACACACACACACACACACACACACACGATTCCATATGCCCATCACCAGCTCCTTTGAAGAGATTTAAGGAGAGTGAAGTAATCAGGCTTTTTTTTTTTTGTTCCAAGAGTATTATGACTGCCATATGGAGAATGAATTATAAAGCTGAATAGACTCAGAAGAAGAACAGTGAGAGAGCTTGGACTAGAATTGGGGAAGTGTGAGAAAAATGGACGAACTCAGGAAGTAGAGGTGACAGGACCTGAGGATTGAGCGTATGGAGGGGATGAAGAGAAGTTGGGTCAAGGCTGACTCAAGTTACTAGCTTGAGCAACGGAATGATGTTGGTGCTGTTCTCTGAGATAAGTAACACCACTGGAGTAGGTTTCAGAGAAGGCAGAGAGATGAAGTTTTCTGTGTTAGATATGGTGAGTCTGAAGTTTCTTAAACACTCCTATTCATCCAGTAGGCAGTTGGCTATAATCGGCTTGAGCTAAGGAGAGAGGATTGGCCTGAGATAGACTTGGCCATCTGTGGTACATAGGTCATATTTGAAGTCATGAGAAGGAAGAGTTTGCCTAGAGAAAGGAGAAAAGGGTATAAGACAGAAGTCCAGGGAAATAAAGCAACATTTAAGGCATGGAAGGAGCGGCTAGAAAGGAGACTGAGAAGAAGCGATGTGGAGCGTGAATTTGTGGAAGCTGAGAGAAGAGAGCATGTAAGTCCCCAGAGAAGTTGGACTTAGAAACAGTAGACATGGACATCAGGGGATGGATATGTGTGCCATTTAGGAGGTACGTCCAGCAGGAGCTGGTGGGCTGTTGAACATGAGGAATGAATGAGTGGGATGTGAAGGATACTTCCAGGTTTTCAAGCATCTGGGTGGATTCACTGGCAAAGAATGTCTTAGGTGGGGACTCAAGAAGTTCCATTTCAGAAGCTTTGGGTTTGAGAAGGAGCAGTCCTCTGTGGCCTGGCAGTTAGATGTCAG
>NW_017731750.1:1166453-1197933 GCF_001890085.2 Hipposideros armiger | reverse complement strand
CACAACTAGACTGAAGAACAAAAGGACAGCAACTTGTCTGTTCCCCTTCCCTCAATTCCCCAGCACTGTTCCCATCCCCACAATTCCCCAATAAAAATCTTTTTTTAAAAATCATACATTCTAAATTAAAAAAAAAAGAAAATCACACTTACCCAGTAAAATCCAATACCCAGTTCCTGTTTCTCAAAGATATTTCTCAAAATTCTGTGAAATTTTCTCAACTATATACTGGGGGTGCCAAAAAAATATATAAACATGACTTGTGTTCATCTTTTGTTATTGGTATATATTGAGTATTGCAATTTTAATACAGATTTTTCCTTTCTTAAAATGTGTATACATTTTTTGGCACCCCTCTAAATATACATATATACATAGAATTTATAGATCTACATAAAATTCTGTGAGATTTTCTCAAGTACACACACACACACACACACACACACACACACACACACAAAATGGATTTGGTCTAATAAGGTTTTGAACAAGGTCCACACGTTGCATTTGATTGAGATCTCACTTAAGTATCTTTTCATCTATAACATTTCCCCTCATCTTTATTCTCATGTCATTCATTTGTTGAAGATGCCAAGTTATTTGCTGTATACAATTTTGCACAATCTGAATTTGGCAGATTGAATCCTCTTGATGTCTTTAACATCTTCCTCTAATTTCCATTTTCTCTAAACTGTAATTAGACTGAGAAGGTTGATTAGACTCAGTTTCCTTCCTCCCTCCCTCCTTTCCTTCCTTTCTTCTTTCCTGGTAAGAATACTTTTGGGTGGTGCTATAAACTTTCTATCACATCAGAGTATACATAACATCTGGTTGTCTCACTTTTAGTTATGTTTAAATTCAACAGTGGGGCCATGTGTTGTCAGCCTGATTCACCCATCATAACATTCCCCAACTTTTCACCTAATGGTTTTAGCAGCCCTAATTATCATTGCTTAGTTAGATCTGTTATTTCATTAGGGCCTACAAAATGGTGATTTTTTAAATTCTATATTCATTCTGCATTTATATGTTGTAGTTCTTCTATTGAAAAAGAACTTTTCCTCATCAACTATTTGGATACTCTGAAATACAGTTCAAACAAGAAAGGCAGAATAAATGCTTGAATCTTTTTTTGTTATTTAAACATCTTTAAAATAATGAGTTAGTGCCATAGCAACTTCCAAAGGTGGCCAATGAGGTTTGTTTGTTTTTTTCTAATAATATTATGGACTCAAAGTTTGTTGCTTTTTTAATGTATTGTGTATGTCTAAATCCATTACAATCATTACTCATTTTTTTGCCCACTCTGTATGTGTTTTTGCTGAGGTCTTATTTAATACAATGAAATGCATAGATTTTCAGTCTTCAGCCTAATGGGTTTCATAGTTATATACTCCCTACAATCACCTCTCAAAACATGATATTGAACATTTCCTACATCTTAGAAAGTTCACCTGTGTCCTTTGTCAGTTCTCTCCACTTCCCCAGAATGCCCCCTCCAGGCAACATTTTCTGCTTTTTATCACCATATATTTAGTTGTGTCTGTTCTAGATATTCACATAAATGGAATCATACCTTATATACTCTATCCTTTCAACTAAAGTGATGGTTTTGAGATTCCTTCATGTTGTTGAATATATCAGCAACTCACTCTTCTTCATTGCTGAGAAGTATTCTATTGTAAGAACATTATGGTCATTTTTTTATTCATTTTCCTGCTGAAGGATAGTTGGGTTGTTTCCAACTTGGGACTGTTATGAACATTCATGCTCAAGTATTTTTTTGGATATGTTTTGACTTCTCTTGGATAAATAGCTAGGATTGAATAGCTAAAATATAGGGGAGATGTACATTTAATTTTTTAGAGACTATCAAACAGGTGTCTAAAGTGTTTGTACCATTTTCCACTCCCACCAGTGCTGTATAAGAGCTCCAGGTGTTTCACATCTTTGCCAGTATTTAGTATTATAAGTATTTATTTCAATAGATCTGGTAGGTTTTAACTGGTATTTCAGTGTAGTTTTAATTTACATTTCCTTGATAGCTGATGATATTGAACACCTATGCTTATGGATAATTTGTACATCTTCTTTTGCCCATTTTTAAACATTGTGTTGTCTTATTTTGTTGTTTATTATAGGTATTTATTATGTGATCTGGATATGATTTACTTTTCTGATAGATGTACTATGAATATTTTTCTCCAATCTGTGGCTTTTGTCTATTTTGTCTGTTTTCTTCTGGAAGCTTAATGGTTCTATCTTTTACATTTAGGTCTATGATACATAAAGGCCCTGAAAAAAAAACACAGAAGAATATCTTGACGTAAGCAATATGTTTTTGGGCTGGATACTAACTTTTTTTTAAAGTGACAAATTGGACTTAATCAAAAATTTAAAATGTCAGCCCATCAAAACATACAGTCTAATAAATGTGTAGGCAGGCCACACACTGGGAAAAATATTCACAGTGTCTGTGTGTGACAGAAGAATCTTGTTCATATTTTATATAACAAATTCTAAAAATCAAGAGTAAAATGGCAAAAGACCTGAACAGCCATTTTGCAGAGCTTCCTTGCCTTCTGGCACATGATGTTCTAGTCTCATCTCACATGTCTCGAGTCCCCAACCTGTAATCAGCCATTTTCCTAAGGAGCTCTGATTCCTTCTGATGGGAAATGGTATTTAGAGACCAAAGTCTTGTCAGTGAGGGTGCTCATTGCTACTGGATTGTCATTGTGTCTAAGCCTTTTCAAAGAACAAAGCTACACAATACTTATATTTTTAGAGAGCGAAGTGTAAATCATTACTTTAAGCCAATATTTCTAATTCAAATTATTTGCAATTGCAGGATTTTTTAAAAAGATTTTTATTGGGGAATTAGGGGATGGGAACAGTGCTGGGGGAATTGGGGGAAGGGGAACAGACAAGTTGCTGTCCTTTTGTTCTTCAGTCTAGTTGTGGAGGACGTTGCTTCACTGGCCCATGTTGGCACCATCGTTGCGCTCTTCCCGGGCCAGGCAGATCAGTTGCCAGCTTCTCGATGGCCACTCACAGCGGCTGCTGGCCGCTCACGCTGGCTGCTGGCTACGCACGGTAGCCCATGGCAACCCACTGCAGCAGGGACTGCAGCCTACGCCATCGCCAGGGAGCACGGCAGCCCAGCTCCAGGTTGAACTGTTGTTCAGCATCTTAGCTGTAGAGGGCAGTGTCACTGGCCCTCATATGTGGGATCTAAACCAGAGCCCTCTGGCTTCCAAAGCCAGCTCTTAACCAACGTACCACTCGGCCGGCCCTGCAATTGCAGGATTTTCACTTCTTTGATTTTATACTTATCATTCACTATTCATATTGACATAAGAATAAGTATGATTCTTATTGACATAATTTCTTATTTGCTTTATCCTACAATATATAAATAATTACTTCCAAATAAGAATAACAACTAACAAGTTGACAATGAAATTTAGTATTTCTTTGTGGTTTGTTTTGTCCTTAGGATGTATTTCACTAGAGATGTGTACTCAACACTCTATGTTTTAAAGGTATTTAAAATAATTTTTGTGTATGGTTGTCACCTCCTTGATATAGGATGTTAGAATTATATGGCAATGAACAAAGTTCACTTTTTTTTCTATTTTTCTGAGGTTACAAGTCAGTTAACTAAACTTATTTAACTTAAGGTTTTGGGTTTTTTTAAAGACAAATATTTAGAGCAGTTTTAGGTTCACAGCAAAATTGAGAGAAAAGTACAGAGATTTCTCTTCTACCCTTTGCCCCCACACATGCATTGTCTCCCCAATTATCAACATCCCTCACCAGAGTGGGACATTTGTTACAATAGATGAACCTACATTGACACATCATAATCACCCCACCCAAGGTGCCTAGTAAAGTATAGTCCCTACATTATGGTTCACTGTTGGTGTACATTATATGAGTTTGGACAAATGTGAAATGTCATGTATCCATCATTATAGTATCATACAGATTATCACAAATTCCACTACCCTTAAAATTCCTCTGTGCTCTACCTATTCATCCCTCACCCCCAATCCCTGGTAACCACTGATCTTTTTACTGTCTCTATATTTTTGCTTTTCCCAGAATGTCATAGAGTTTGGAATCGTACAGTATGCAGCCTCTTCAGATTGGCTTCTTTCACTTAGTAATATGCATTTATGTTTCCTCCATGTATTGTCATGACTTCATAGCTCACTTCTTTTTAGCACTGAATAATAGTCAATTGTCTGGAGGTACCAGTTTACTTACCCATTCATCTACTGAAGGACATCTTGGTTGCTTCCAAGTTTTGACAGTTATGAATAAAAGTGCTATAACCATCTGTGTGAAATTTTGGCTGTGCTGTGGTGTATAGTCATAGAAATGTGTACCAAGCACTGTTTTCAGGCTGATTTCTACCCAAAACCCTCTTAGGCTTTTGGTCCTGTAGTATCCAGCAACTCATACTGCCAGGGATGCTGTGAGTCTGGACTGTTGCTTCCCATGGATTTGTTTTGTGTGTAAATCCGTCCCAGCCCACCTCCACTGTGGCTAAGCTCTTGTATCTGAGTAGCTGGGGGCTCTATCATTATTACCATTAAAGCATTAGACAAAAACCCAAGAATTGTCAGCCATAAGGAAAGCACTCCCTTTCCCCCAGGAAAAAAGTGTCTTATTGATTGTCAAAGCTAATTAAATCCTTGCACACCTAAGCTAAGCCAGAGAGGAGAAAGTCCAGATAGGGGTAAAGACAGGGGCCTCAGAACTCTAAAAGTAGGAAGAGATTGTCATGAAAAAACTGCACTGTCTTCATTGAGTGGAGGGAGCAGAAAACAGAATGGACACCAGGGAGAAGAAAAGAGAAATGGCTGAGCAAAGAGCCTGCAGGCCTTCGTTGTGTCCCTCACTGGGCAGTACTTTGCACCACACTTAGTCTGTATTCATTTAGTCTGTGTTTGGTGCTTAGGAAGGTAAGCAAGTAAATACTAAGTTTGAGAATGGGTTCCCAAAAGTCATTACATTTAAATAGGAGAGAGAAGCGCTTAAAAATTAATAAAAAATAATGGCATCAGCATTGTGGCAGACACTGTGCTAGGCACTGGAAACATTACATTATTCAGTCCTCACAAGAATAGTCATTATGGATTCCATTTTATAGATGACGATGTTGGATTGACAGAAGCCAAGGAATTTATCCAAGATTTTGCCACTAATATGTAGAAGTCAGAACTCAGCCCACATCTGTCTGACTGTAAAACTCTCTTCAGCTTTACTCCCCATTGCTTGGAGTTTTTATTCATCCAGAACATCTCATCCCTCCACCCTCAGGACAGCTAGGGCAGCACTACAGACATTGCAGTGATGTCACCATGTGGTTGGTGCTCAGGCTGTGGTTTGTATATGACATATCCTAAAATAATTCCTTTTGTAATAGGTACAATGTTGATAATGCCTATGTAGACACAGATAGATACCATGCCCATACATCTATTTCATGTAATACACTATCTCATATAGAGAGAACTATAGTTATGTAATAAACAAAAATGTGTTTGAAACAGCATGAAATTGGATTTCCTCATCCATAAATTGTATTAGATTTGTGTCTAACTCATAGTTCAAGAAACAGAATTGCAATGTTGATATTTTTATAAATGGTGTCTAATGTATTTCTATTAAGGGGAGATATATTTGCTGTGCTGAAATGTATTATCATAATAGCCAAACTATTTGCTCTACCACTGGAAAACAGTGTGGTATTCTATCTGGAATTTCACTTCCTTGCTTCCAGATCTATTGTAAATTACTGTAGGTGTCTGTGAGTGATTTTATAGAAAGCATCCATCTATTTTTACAACTCCAAAAAGTCTGTCACTCTCATTCATCTCCCTGGGAACAAAGCAATAATTTGATTCTCTGTAAAATATGAACCTGAATTCAGACCATCTTCTCCAGTTGGGATTTTAGTGATATGGGTGATTTTTAGCTCTGTTTTGGGGGCCATGGACTGGACAGTGGCATCCTGGCCTGGTGTGTTTGTTGCCATTTGCCACTATTTCCACAGGAAAGTGGGTGGGAATCAACCTGTTTCTATTCTATTTAGGGTGTCACTACTTTTTCCCCCTGTACTGTGTGGGCGTGTTGAATACCATGCCGCAAAGAACAGCCTGCGGGTCCTGAGTTACTGTTTCAGCCCTGGGTCTAATAGTTGGGTGGATATCTACAGGCATACCATGGGCACTGTGATGGGCTCAGCCTTCAGGAACCGCCACTGCAAATTGTTCAGGGCTTTGTCAGGGAAGTAGTCAAATGCCTGGGGGCCTCACAGATATTTGCTGTCCTGTGGATACTGTGTGTGGATACCAGGTTATCATTCTTGGCATCCATCCTTTGGGCCGTTGGGGAAAAACTTGTCTGGGGAATGTCAGAGTTTTATCCTCCCTTCCTTTGTTAAGACGCCAAGGTGGGAGATGTCCTTTTGTCAGCTGCCTGAGGTCCTATGGGACCAAGGCTGTTTGGGCCCAGAAATATGGATGCTTCCAAGGCCAAGAAAGTGGGCAATGGGAAGAGAGCCTGAACAATCACTAAAACGAGGAGGTAGAGGACATGAGCAGGAATCAGTGCAGGAGTAGATAGCCAGAAAACTGAACAGCCAGGAAAACCAGAGGGAGAAATGATGGACTGGGTAAGCAATGAGGATTGAAATCCTTGGGGAGTACTTGAGATAGGTGGGGTCTGGTGCCCCGGGCTGGCTTTCCCACCCATTCTGCAGCATGATGCGTGGGTGGGCTGGCTGCATCTACAGACCCTCAGAAGAGAGCAACCCATCACTTAGCTGCAGTCCTCACTGAAGAATCCGGATTTAAGCACGAAAGTATCTCTGGTATCTCTCACATGTTCTAAATCTGGAAGGTTTGTGCTGGGGACTTTCTGTAATTGGGCCATTTGTTTCTGAAGGTCTTTTCCTAAGTATTACGTACCAGCCTCACTCAGCAAGAAAACTCTGTTTATGCTAATTGCCTTTATCATTGTGGAAGCTCTTGTTTAAACCAGTTCATTTTGGGAAAAGAAATCTAAGTGGAAATAGGAAATATGGTGGATGAATTTGCCAGGTGTGACCCTCAACTTTGAAGCCACTGTCCATACATGTGAAAAATGCCACACATGGGTACTCCTTCCAGTTGGCAGCCATATGTAGTCCCCGTCTGCTTCACAGAGCATGAAATGGCACCCTGTTTGACTATTTTGTAATTAATTGCCTCCACTTTTGAATATCTAAAAGAGATATATATATGTGCATTTGACAACTTCATAAAGTTTAAAGTACTCAAGCTTAGAAACTATAATTAATATATATATATATATATATATATATATATATATATATATATATATATATATATTCCATGGGATGTGGAGTATAGTGTGAGAATGGAGTCAATAGAATTGTAATAGATACGTATGATATCGGGGGGTGGGGGTGGGAAGTGGGGCAGTGGATTGGGGAGGAGGGTTGTCATTTTGAGGGGTAAAAAGTATAACTATTGTACTGTGTTGTACACCTGAGACTAATAGAAAAAATAAAAATAGATAAATAAAGAAATACAGCTGTGTGTTTCCTCTATGTGACTGAAATGGAAAGAATTAAAGCCTCACATATTTTTGAAACTTGCATTTTACACTCTTTTTAAGCTTTTAGAGACCTATTCAAATTCCATTCCTTCTACAAGAACAACCATGCAGGAAATTACAAAAGTCCATTCTATTGTTGCAAAAAGTCCAAAGGAACATGCAGATTACAATAGGAAGTTATCATTTTCTTTTTTATGTTTTTGTCCCCACTGATGCTCACACCAAGTTCTCCTTTTTTGCTTACCCAGAAAACCAGCCAGTTCTTTGGACTTAGAGTGGTAATGGGAAACTTGGAGCTCTTTTTTGGAAAGTTGTCAGGGGAAAATCAGCCCAGAGGCATGCCAGGGGTCTGGGACAAGGGGATGGTGTGCCTTATTCTGAGAGTACTGGGGCAGGTTTGGGGCTTCTTCTGTGCTCTGGTGAGCACGTGGTAATTGAAACTGCAGACAGTGAAACTATGAATAACGGGGGACTACTGTCACATTTCTAGGGGAGCCCTGGGTTCAAAAGAAGGGACATAGACCCTGCTTCTTGATGGGCATAGTGTTAAGTCACAGTATGTATAGAAGGGGAGAGATAGGTGCAGCAATTTTTGGAAAATACAATCTACACATTGGAGAACACCCCCCCACACACACATGGGCAGATTAGACACTCTCCATCAAGGGCAAGGAACTGGGCCAATCTGTTCTCCCCCTTTCGACTCTGCCATTTTCTTTATGGAATATCTCTGCTGCCACATGAGGTTTTCACAGCCTTGGTCTGTTCTCCCCCAGAGAAGGAACTAAATTCAGTTTAACAAACATTTTTCTGAGTTCTGCATGCAAGAAAGTGAGCTAAGGGTTGTGCCAGGCCCTGTGTCGGCAGCCAGGACATGTTGTTGTCCTAGAAGAGTTACAGCAATGAAGGACAAATAACAGACATGCAGCTGACTAGAGGGCAAGTGTGATTAGTACTGTATGGCACGTGGAGGCCAGGTGTCAGAGACCCTGGAGACAGAAAACGTTTTCCTAGTGGAGGTAGTGGGATTGGCGCAGTTTCAAGGTCCACCTGTGGCCGGTGTCACATGACTACCTGGCCTGGCAAGGTGGGAGCTGTGGGCCTTCTGCTCCCAGGCACTCTCTGTGCCCCTCCTCTTCCTGTCTTCCTTGTCTGTTCATCTTTTCTCACAATCCCCATACTCTTCTGCAACAGCACCACAGCATCATCTCTTAGCTGAGGGGACACGTTGTCTTCTAATTCAAAAGCGAGAACA
Source organism: Hipposideros armiger (assembly GCF_001890085.2). NCBI lineage: Eukaryota > Metazoa > Chordata > Mammalia > Chiroptera > Hipposideridae > Hipposideros > Hipposideros armiger. The sequence goes on along the minus strand of NW_017731750.1, from coordinate 1,189,043 downwards.
ACTTCCATTCTAGAAGAGAACTGTCTCTGATGACCCTGGCTGACTCCCTCAGAAACAGCAGTGTGGCCTTACCATAACTGATCAACAGGGCTTTCTCGGTCAGCAGGGACATGGCTAATACTCCTTAAATGGGGGCATCAAGCTCATACTGGTGAACATACAGCAGCTGGCGTTATCATTTCTCTAGTCTGCGTTTGGCAGTAGTTTTTGTTTTTAGTGTGACTTTGGGGTTCATTGGGAGCCTTTTCATTCTCTTTTGAATTTAGTAGATTTATGATAGAAAAACCTAGCAGCTACATCTATATGAGTGAGATATCTCAACCAACTTTCTAGAAATATTTTTAGCATGGAGTTAGAGGTGATAAGAATCCTATGGAAATGGCTAGAGTTCAATCACTTGAAAAATACTTATTAAGTGTCTTCTGTGTGCTGGCACTCCTTGAGGCCTGTAGTGGTGAGGTCTCCAACATAGAATTGACAGTCTGTTTGGTGAGTCAGACATTAAGTAACTAAGCACACACATGGATAGTAATGCATTGGGATAAATGATATAAAGGAGGATCACTGAGTGCTATGAGAAAGAGCAGAGTGGTTGGATGGTGGGCTGGGGACACTGTGGCCAGGGAGGACCTTCCTAAAGAATGATACTGAAGCATGACCTAAAGGGTGAAGGAGACAGCAGAGAACAGCCAAGAATGTTCTAGACAGATGGTGCCTCGAGCTCCAGAGACAAATGGCTTTACTGGGTTCCAGGGCCTGGGGAAGGCCTGTACGGCTGAGCAGAATGATGAAGCTGCAGCCTTGAGAGTGAAGAGGTTGGAAAGCCAAGTAGGGGACAGACCCGGCATGGCCTTATAGGCCGCTATGTGCATTGAGACCTTATCCCAACATAAATGAGAAGTCACTGAAGGGAGAACCACATGATCCCACAATAGACTTGGGTGGGAGGCAGGTCTGAGAGGAGACAGGCTGGTCCAATTGCATTGGGAAGGCCCTGACAAAATACTAGTAGGGATTTTGTTCTCTTTTATTTAAAAGGCCAATGCCACCTTCTGACAGTCATACTCTGTGAGTCTCTGGAGGATGAGGACAGGGCAGAGGAGACCAGAGCCTGAGACACACTAGGGTCTGTCAGCCTTATTGGCTGTGAAATTGTGGTCTTAGCTAGTGCTTCAAGGAGCCCTGAGTGAAATCTTGTCCGGTCACTGCATTACTTTTTGCAATCTTAAGAACAGCCCTTCTCCTTTGAGAATAGCTCTGAAGGCCAAACCAAAGCCAGCTGAAATTTAAACCTAGGATACTTCTGCCCGAGTTGAGGACCCTAGAGGTTTCTAGGGTCATCCATTCAAACAGAATTTCTTACCTGGACACTCTTGGCATTTTGGGCTTGGTAATTCCTAGTTGTATGAGAAAGGGGTGTCCTGTGTCTTTTAGGATGTTTAGCAACATTTCTGGCCTCTACCCACTAGATGCAAGTACTACCCTCCCCCCCCCACCACCACCACCACCTATTTGTGACAGCAGAAATATCTTCAGAGATCCCCAAATGTCCATGGGGAGAGGGGAAGGGAACAAAGTCACCCTCAGTGAAGAACAGCTGATTTAGACCAAGCCTTCTCAATGGGGCAAGATGCCCCTACAGGGTTACAAACACTGGTCTGAGAGGGGGTGAAAATCTTAGATATTACAATGGTTGGCAGCCTTCCAAAGGGCCACAGCACATAAATCGATATATAGCATATCCGAGGTATTAAAATTTCATGGTAGAAAAAGTCAATTAGAAAACAAATGTCTAAGACTTCTTAGAATGGTAATAATAATAAACAAGGTTGAGAAACACTGATTTAAACCAAGGGAGAGCCAGTTTTTCTGGAAGGCTATAGAACAAGAAACTGGAAGTGGAAATGGGGAAGCAGAGGGCTTCCAACAGTGGGCAGGTCTGGGCACCAGGGACTGCTCCTGATGCTGGCTAACAAGGCCCACTGCCCACGGGCCAAGCACTGGCCAGGTGGTTTCAATGCCAGTCATGCCACGATACAGATGCTCTTATTTATCTCCCACTTTGCAGGTGGGAAACTGAGGTGCACAGGTTAAGATATCGGTAGAGCCACAATGAGCAGTCACTGCCCAAAGGCCGTGCCTTCTACAGCCTGACTCAGGCCACCTGTGCAAGGAGGGGTGTGACCCACCCTGGAGGGTAACTTGGGATCATGCATCATTAGAGAGCAAGGAACCTGTGAGATAACAGGGACCAGCAGGGACCAGCGGAAGGCAGGATAGCAGGGAGTGATTAGAAAGAAAACTGAAAATTGAGATGTTAGACTACAGAGAGGTAGGGAGCCCAAAATCCAACAAGCATGAAGGGAGTCAGCCTCAGGGTTTAGTGAGATCCTTAATATAACTTTCTGCCAGTGCCTCTGCAACCTCTTCCCCCCACGTCCCCTCCCCCCTCCTCCACAGTGCCCACCCCCAATGGCTATAGAATGAGGTGAGAACAGGCTTGGCTGGGCAGCTGCAAATTGATTCTTTCCAAGTGACCCATGCAAAGCCGGCCTTGGCCATATCCTCTCACACGTGTTAAGTAAATCAGTATGCCACCTGACTTCCCTCTGGGCCTGTCTCAACTGAGTTCTTTCTTGTCTTAAGCTCGTGATCTTTTAGGGAAGGAATTTTGTGACCATCCCTGACTTTTTTTTTTTAAAGATTTTTTATTGGAGAATTGGGGGATGGCAACAGCGCTGGGGAATTGAGGGAAGGGAAACAGACAAGTTGCTGTCCTTTTGTTCTTCAGTCTAGTTGTGGAGGACATTGCTTCACTGGCCCAAGTTGGCACCATCATTGCACTCTTCCTGGGTGAGGCAGATCAGTCGCCGGCTTCTGGACGGCCGTTCACAGTGGCTGCTGGCCGCTCACGCTGGCTGCTGGCTACACATGGTAGCCCATGGCAACCCACTTCCACAAGGGCTGCAGCCTACGCCATTGCCGGTGACTCATGGCAGCTCAGCTCCAGGTTGAGCTGCTGTTCAGCATCTTAGCTGTAGAGGGCAGTGTCACTGGCCCTCATATGTGGGATCCGAACCGGGGCCCTCTAGCATCCCAAGCCAGTTTTTAACCAACACGCCACTCGGCCGGCCCACTTTCTTTTCTTTATTTCTTCTTCTTTTTTTTTTAGTTGCATGTTTTCCACCCAGGCCATATATCTACAAAGAGAAATAGCACAATTTCATGCCATTTTGGGGCAAATATTGCTCGCTTCTCAGACTCAAAATTTTATCTATTTTTATCCTCAATCTGTGCTGAGGAAGTGTTTTAAGTTCCAGTCCAAAGGGCCTGAAGAGACAGCTCCCAATCCCCAGCATGCACTCCAAAATAGATCCACTCTCCTTTGCTCTCCAGTGGTGGCCTGGGGGGACGGTAAAAGCTACAGCTTTGATGTTTCAGCTTTGAAAAAGTTGCTCTAATGCAGCGTAATTGGAGCATTTCAAATTAGGAATGGAATTATGATAACTGACTCTGCGTGTTGCTCTCTCCAAGGTGCTTCTTGCACGCAGATTAGCTACCACTCCTGCCCCTCTCTCTCTCTCTCTCTCTGCAGCTGTTGAGGGCTCCAGAGGGCCTGAAACCATGTTGCAGGGGAGATGCCCACCAGCCATTTTCAGGCTCCCAGGTGTAGAGTTCTGTCAGGAGGGACCTACAAGTTCATGTGTCAGTTGTCAGCCAGCCTGTGCTTGAACCCTTCTGGTGACAAGGCAGTCACCACCTACCACCCCTCCAACACAAAATAGGCATGTTTCTCGTGGCTTGCCTTTGGAATGCTGACCATAAGCCAGGTACTGTGCTAAGTGCTCATCACTGAAAGGTTTGCCAAGGAGAGAGGGGGCAAGAAACACCGATATTCAAGCAAGCAAGTTTATTAACCTGTAGGGCTGAGGCCATGAGAAGTGTCAGCCCTGACTAAGGGAAGGGTCTAGTTTTTATAGGGTAGAGTAAGTAACCAGTGGCAATGGCCGGTGGTGGCAATGGCTGGGGGCAATGGCAAAGGAAAATTTCTACTTGTGCCAAGCAGGATATGGATGATGTGTTGCCCAATGGGTTTCGCGCCAAGCAGGATGCAGTGTGTGCGCCCATTACTGCATGGCTGAGCTGGCCTTTAGGGCGAACAGTACCTTTCATTCCAGCCTTTTTATGATATGATTGTTAAGGAATAGGGGCGGCATGTCTGTCTTCTGGAGCTGCTTCCTTCTGAGAGGGGGCAATGTCAGAGCAGGGGTAGGGGCTGGAGTTAGGGGTACTGCTGGGCTCTGAGGTGGATGACAAGCGGTGATAATCACTGAGTAGCATCATATCTTGAACCGTGTTGTTGGTGAAAGCCTGGAGTTGATCCTGTAGGAAGCGTGTAAGAAGGCGTAGTAGGCAGGGGCCAAAAGCTAGGAGTAGAAACAAGAATGTTAGAGGTCCTATTAGAAGAAGAAGCCAAGAGGGATGACCCGATATTTCGGCAGCAGTAGAAGTTGTTAGTAGGACCTGGAAGGGCCCTGTCCATTTTGGTTGGCGGTCGGTCGGGTGAAGAGCCTTAAGAAATACCCAGTCCCCAGGGAAGAGGGAAGTGGTGTGAGGGCCTTCGCGGGGCTGGGGGAGAGCCTGGTCCACATGTTCCCTAAGAAGTTGTCTAATCAAGCTTAGGATTGGTAGGTAGTTGCCCAAGGGAGATGTCTGGTTAGGGTTGTTTCCTAACAGAAAAGGTCTACCATACATAAGCTCGAAGGGGCTCAGGAATGTAGGGGCATGAGGGCTAGTGCGAAGACAGGAGAGAGCTATGGGCAAGAGGTCAATCCAAGGTCTCTTCACCTCCAGACTGAGTTTGGTTAGCTGAGCTTTGATGATACTGTTGGCCTTCTCTACTTTTCCTGAGGACTGTGGCCTGTAGGGGATGTGAAGCCTCCATTGGGAGCTCACAGCCTCAGATACCTGTTTGGTTATTTGGGAAGTAAAGGCAGGGCTGTTGTCTGACTGAAGGGAGTGTGGTAGCCCAAAACGGGAAATAATGTCATGTAGTAAGACCTTGGGGACCTCAGAGGCTTTTTCTGAGGTGGTGAGGAAGGCTTCTACACACCCTGAAAAGGTATCTACCATGGTTAGTAGATATCTTGTTTTTTTGACAGGAGGCATATGTGTGAAATCTATTTGCCAGTCCTCTCCTGGGAGGTGTCCCCGTAGCTGGTGTGTGGAAAAGGATGGAGGCCAGATGGTCCCTTGTGGGGCAACAATGGAACACATAGTGCAGGCATCAGTGATTTCACGGAGAAGGGTAGGAAAATGTTGACAGGTTAGTAGAGCCTTTAGATGGTATAGAGGCTTGAACCCGATGCGGAAGGATTGGTAAATGACTGTTAGGATCTCCCTAGCCTGGGCTTGGGGGAGGATATATCGCCAACCGGAGAGGAGCCAATCTCCTTGGAGGATGGTCCCTTGGGCCAAGAGATGTTCCTGTTTGGATGGGGAGTAGTGGGGCTGTATTTGTGGCATGACAAGGAGTTGGGTAGCTGGGGCAGGGGATTGAGGGGCTCATTTTGCCTCTTCATCTGCTATGTTGTTACCTACTGAGATGAAGTCTGTTCCCTTTTGGTGTCCCTTACAATGTCAGGAAGTGTGTCCCAGCCCTATCAGGAAGATGGGCCACTTGGAGGAGATGGAGAATGAGAGGGGCATTTGTGATGAGGGACTCTTTTGTGGATAGGAACCCTTGCTCCTGCCAGATGGCTCCATGAGAGTGTAAGATATGGTAAGCATATTTGGAATCAGTGTAGATATTGGCCTTCTTTCCTTTGGCCAGAGTTAGGACTCAGGTGAGAGCAATCAGTTCCGCCTTCTGTGAGGTCATTCCTCTGGGGAGGGGCTTTGCCTCTACAGTGTTTGTAAGGGAGACGATGGCATATCCTGCTGTTTCTGTGCCATCCTGAGTGGTGGAGCTCCCATCGATGAACCAGATGAGATCTGGGTCTGGGAGGGGTTCTGCTACAATGTTAGGAAAATGGGGTTTAAGATGTTCTAGGATCTCTATACAGGGATGTATGAGGGGGTTTGAGGGGTCAGGGAGAAGGGTCGCAGTATTGAGAGGAGGACTTCTGTCTACCTTGAAGTTGGGCGTTTCTATGAATACGGTGTGAAACTGCGGTACTCTTCATGGTGATAGGTAGCTCATAGCTTTTTATAGGAGAGGATGTTCTGTAGGTTGTGTGGGCAATAGACAATGGTATCTTGTCTAAAGGTTAGTTTTCTACTTTCCTGAGCTAAGAGGGCAGCTGCCGCCAGGACGCGTAGACAGGTGGGCCATCCTTTCACTGTACCATGTAGCTGTTTTGACAGGTAGGCTACAGGCCCAAAGGTGGGCCCCTTGTTTTGGCCTACTACTCCGAGGGCAATACCTTGTCTTTCTGTTACATAGAGGAGAAAAGGCTTAGACAAGTCTGGGAGGGAGAGAACAGAGGCAGCGAGGAGAGCTTGTTGAAGAGCTCTGAAGGCCGGGACAATGTTGACAGCAGGGTATAAGGGCTCTGAAAGGGGATCCTTAGCAGCCTGGTAGGGAGGGCGAGCTAAGAGACCACAATTAGGGATCCAGTTGCAGAGAAACCCTGCCCGTCCAAGGAAGGAGGGGATTTCTCCTTTTGTGTTAGGAGGTGTAATGTCCCTAATGAGAGCTGTCCTATCTGCAGTGATAGCCCTCCGTGTGGGGGGAGAGTTGAGTCCCTAAGTAGGTAATGGTGGGTGTGGACAGCAGGGCCTTGGTGGGAGATACCCGGTATCCCTTAGAGGCTAGGAAGTTTAGTAGCGTGGTGGTGTGTCAGAGGGATAGGGTGTGTGAGGGACTGCACACATCCTATTCTCATATTGTAGAACTGTACTGGAGGCTAGGTCAAGGGAGGCCAGATCTGAGGCAAGTGCCTGGCCAAAGAAGTGAGGACTGTTGTGGAAACCCTGTAGGAGGACCGTCCAGGTAAGCTGTCTGGATGGTAGGGTGTCAGGGTCTGTCTAAGTGAATGCGAAAAGGTCCTGTGAGTCTGGGTGGAGGGGGATGGTAAATAATGTATCCTTGAAGTCTATAACTGTGAAATGAGTGGCAGTAGAAGGGATAAGAGATAAGAGCATATATGGGTTGGGGACTACAGGGTGAATGGGAAGTACCGCGGAGTTGATGACTCGGAGGTCCTAGACCGATCTATATGTCCCATTGGGTTTCTGTACTGGCAAGATGGGGGTATTGTATGGAGAATGGGTTGATCTTAGGAGGCCTTGAGCAAGGAGTTTGTCAATAATAAGTTTGAGTCCCTTTTGATGGGGAAGGGAAATGGGGTATTGTGGCTGGTTTGGGAATTTAGAGGGGTCATGGAGCTGAATCCTTACAGGAGGGTGGTGTTTGGCAACAGAAGGAGTCAAGGTATCCCAAACGAGGGAGTGACCTCTGAAGGGGGCAGAGGAGGTTGGAGGGGAGATGAGGAGATGGCAGGATCGAGAAGGAGGAGTAAGGCTGGCTCTGGGTGTGGGAGATGGAAGGAGAGTGAGGCCTTAAACTTGGAAAGGAGGTCCCTTCCTAGTATAGGAGTGGGATATCGGGGGGAAATCACAAAGGAGTGTGAAAATAGAATGTTGAAAGGGGTACATGACAGTAAGAGGGTTGAGGGAGACTGAGATATTAGGCTGTCAAAGCCCACAACAGAGACCTGGGAGGGGTTTGTGGGGCCCGAAAATTCAGGCAGGGCAGAAAAGGTGGCCCTTGTATCTATCAAAAAGGAGATTGGCTTACCTGCCAGTAGAAGCGTTACCCTGGGCTCCGAGGTGGTGATGGGAGATGGGGCCGGGGGCCCTGGGCACAATCACTCTTCAGTGGTGAGGCCAAGTAAGTTTGGCAGGGCGAGATGAGACTCGTCATCCATGGGGGGAAGGGAAGCGCCTATTCCCTGGGAAGGACAGTCAACCTTCCAATGTCCCCTCTTACTGCAGGAAGGACAGGGTCCGGGCGGTGGCCACGGACTTGCCCAGTGCCCATCTTTGCTGCACTTAAAGCATGGTCAGGTGCGGGGGGGCTTTCTGTGACGAACCTTGTGCCCTGTTAGGAGCTCCCTTTTGGTCGGAGCCCCTGATAGCCACCGCCAGCAGCTGGCATTTTGTCTGATCTCAGCAGGCCTTTACTAGTTTTGCCTGTTTGTCCCCTTTGTTAAAGACCTTGAAGGCCAGGGCTAAAAGGTCCCATTGAGGGGTTTGAGGGCCCTGCTCAGCCTTTTTGAGTTTTTTCTGGATATCTGGGGCAGATTGTGAAATAAAATGGGTATTAAGGATGATAACGCCCTCCCAAGATGAGGGGTCTACCCGGGTATATTTTTGGAGGGCCTCCGTGAGGCGGGATAGGAATTGGGCTGGGTTCTTACTGGCCCGTTGGGTGGTTTCTTTCATTTTCTCAAAGTTGACCTCTTTGTGAGCCGCCTTATGGAGACCTGCAATTAAGCAGGTAACCTTATGATTTTGATGGGTTCTCCTCGGGTCATTGTGTTGATAAACCCAATCGAGCTCCTTGGAGGGTACAGCCGCTGTGCCAACAGGCTTTTGGGGGTCCTGCCGATGGAGTTCATTGTTATGTCTCTGGGCAGCCAGCCATACTCGCTCCTTTTCCTCTGGGAGGAGGGTGGAGGAGAGGATAATGTAAAGGTCATGCCAGGTAAGGTCATATGACTGAGTGAGATACTTAAATTCCTTAATGTAGGTGTCAGGGTCGGAGGAGAAGGAGCCCAGGCATTTCTCTATCTGAGAGAGATCGGACAGGGAAAAGGGGACATGGACCCCGATGATTCCCTCAGCCCCAGCAGCCTCCCTCAAGGGGAGAAGGGGAGCCGGGTGTGCCTGAGACTGAGTACAGGGAGAAGACGAAGGTCCATAGAAGAGGCTGGACCCAGGTGGGGACTTGAGTCTGAGGGCCCAGAAGCTTCTGAGTCAGAGGGTTCAGGTGATGAGGGGGAGAGCGAAAAATGAGGAGCATATGGAGGGGAGGAATGGCCACCCCAGTCGAAGGCTGAGGTGTTGTCGTCAGAGCTGAGAGGGGGCTTTGAGTGGGCAAGGAGGAATTAGAAGGCGGAGCAGGACTGACAGAGAGAAGGACGGGAATGGAGGGCAAAGGCTTTAACATAGGGGATCTCTGACCACTTTCCACTGCGATGACTGAAGTTATCTATGTTCCTAAGAGTGTTAAAGTCAAAGGTTCCATTCTCAGGCCACTGAGATCCATTATCCAATTTATATTGGGACCAGACCATGTTACAAAAGAAAGTTAGTTGCTTGGGCCAGATCTCATTCCAGAGTCCAAGGGTGTCCAAATTGCAGAGGAGGCAGCCCAGAAGTGTCCCCTTAGGGGGAAGTGAAGAAGAGGCCCCCATAGGAAAGAAAACGAGTGCGAGAAGGGTGAGAAGAGGGATTCCTACTAGGAGGAGAATAAGGAGAGAAGGCGTCCCCCCTCTTGATAGTCTACCCAGGAGAGAATGAGGGACCTCTCCCAGAATGGGTGTCCCCAGTCAGAGAGGGCCGCCGAGGCCCGCAGGCCGAGAGAGTCTTCTGGCCTAGTGCAAGGTCTTGGTCTGACAAGCTGAGACAGAGAGCAGAAGACCCGAATGAGAGTAGGGAATCCGTACTCACCCAAATAGGAGGCGTAGATGTCTACTGGTGTCTGCGGGGGTCAGCAATGGAAGTGAGAGATCTCCCTACGGGTGTCAGGGTGTCACTCTCCGGCAGGTCAGGGAGGGAAACCAGAGCGTAGATCAAGCCCGAGGGAGGGCGAGGAGGGTAAGGGCGTTCCAGCACTTTCTTGGTCTAGCCACTCCCTGGTTTAGGCATCAAAATGAAAGATTCCCCAACGAGAGGAGAGGTGAGAGACACCGATATTCAAGCAAGCCAGTTTATTAACCTGCAGGGCTGAGGCTGTGAGAGGCATCAGCCCTGACTAAGGGAAGGGTCTAGTTTTTATAGGGTGGAGTAAGTAACCGGTGGCAAAGGCAGGTGGTGGCAACAGCTGAGAGCAATGACAAAGGAAAATTTCTACTTGGGCCAAGCAGGATATGGATGATGTATTGCCCGCTGGGTTTCACGTCAAGCAGGATGTGTGGTGTGCACCCGTTACTGCATGGCTGAGCTGGCCTTCAGGGGCAACAGTACCTTACAGTCACCTAATTTAATTCTGAGAACTGCCCGGCAAGCTGTTGTTATTGTCACCATTGCACAGACAGGGAAACTGAATCACAGAGCTAGCAAAGGGAGGAGCCAGGATTTGAACACAGGATGTCTGCCTCAGAGGCATAATGAAGCACCATGCAATACTGCCTCACAATTTATTGCTGTTTTTCATGTAGTGTCTATCCATGGTTCTCTTGCAGGGGTACTGGTTCTACCCACTGAAGTTCTGTGGTGCAAATTCAATTCCTTTTCTGCACAAACTTTCTTCCCTACCCTCCCACCCCCCCGCCCAGTTCTCTTCTGTAGGATAAACATACTTAGTTCCTCCCTGGTTCCTCTAATCTCATGCTTCAAGTTTCCTACTGTCCGGATTCTCCTCTTGTGTTGCCAAGAAAAAGACCTGAGTCTTTATATATGACAGACAGCAGGGTGGGGGGCAAGGAACATGTCCTATTGCTTATTCTAGATTTCTTAAAGCCTAAGATTACATTGCACTGTGGATATAGAGTGAATAAACCCACCCGTTTTCCCCCACGCAAAGAAATGTTCTTGGGAATTCCCTTCCAGAACTAGTCACTGAAGCTACGTTGAGAAGACCTGATCAGGGATACCGAGAACGCTGGCCACATTCTTCATCACAACATATTTAAACTTAAGGAAGACTTGCCTTTGTGCCAACATTCTATGTATTCATTCACCTATCCAATATTTACAGAGAAATAAGGAACCTAATAAGTTTCAAGCAGATCTCTGAGTTTTGGGAATATAAATGTGAAGAAGTCATAGGTCCTGCTCCCAGGAAAGAAAAAGAAATCATGTGATTGGTGAATATAATAAAGCACAATGAGCACAATCATACAGACGTGCCAGGATAAGCTGGGATCACAGAAGAGAATCCAGGGCTGGGGGCCCAGAATCACCTCTGACTGTCCCTTTAAAGACTTGCAGAAGCAATGGTCTTCCAGGAGGAGGGGAAAGTGTGCACAGAGGAAAATGGAATTCGTTTAGCCTAAGGGAAACTTTCCAAGATCAAGGGTGGTGAGTTAGTATAAATCATATTGGAGGAAGCATACCAAATTTAAATGTTAATGGACTGCAACTAATAGTGCACACTCTTTCACACATCACTCAGCCCATTCCAAACCTGCTGTCATTTGTGGCTGGAGTGCTCAGATGGCCAGCACTTACTATGAAGAGTGTAAAGGAGACTCCACAGCTTTGGCAGCATTATTTTTTGTGTGTGAAATTGTCCTTCCTCCTAACTCCTTCTACCTTAGGGACATTCTATTCTTATTGATCTTTTGTAGCATCTGTTTTATCTTATGGCACTAATAGTACATCTCTATTTTCAAAGAGGATCTAAAGGTTCTTCCCTGTGGTATCCTGATGGTCTGATTATAGTGTCTCATCTCTCGTTTGGCCTGAAACTCACCCTCACCACCCAATGTTCTTTCAGTGTGTATATGGTCATATGATTGGTGAATATCTCTTCAGAGATATTTGGTTTTGCTGAATTTACTTCTGTCAGCTTTAGTCATTACTGTTAACTCTCATTCACACTCACACACAGGTACACACACACACACACACACACACACAAATCCCATTTTGATTTATTTTGCTCACAATCTTGAAACACAGGTCTGTACAACAGGGTGAAACAGACTGGTACAGTGAAGAAGGCACAAGCAGTGTTAATGAAGTGTATGGTTGATTGGAAGAAGGGGGCAGGGGAAAAGCAAAGCAACAGAAATTTCTGGTGGTCAAAAATAAATGGCCCATTCCCACAGGGCCTTCTCAACTGGATGTCTTGAAAAATATTAGTGAATATCATCCAAGATGGTGATAAGGTGAGAAGCTCATTAATGCTTCTAATACTGACTGAGAAATAAAAGAGTTTTATCATTGATTCATTGAGCTCGGGAAAGTATGAGAACAAACAGGAAAAAAAAAAACCTAAACCCTGTGGATACATTTTGTAACACAAAAGAACAAAGTCATAAGAGCTAAAGGTGTGCCTAAATTATGTCTTAGTTGAAACCCATGGAAAATTTAGGAAACAATTATTACAGATTCTCAGCAAGATAGAGGAGGGTTTTACATCTATTAATCATAAACTGGGTGGCACATAGATAGTGAAATTAAAACACTAAGAAACCATGTACTATGTTTTATTGTTGTTGCACTTAAAAAGTAAAATTAACACTGAAGAAGATAAGCAGATAAATAAGAAATATTTCCAAAAGAATGTGAGAAAAGATGACTGACATGGTAATAATACATAGACATGTAATCTATGAAGAATAGAAATTCCCAATGAAAACGAGAAAAAGGTCTCCAGACAAAAAGAAGACAAGAAAAATATCTTATCTGGATTTTCACTCTTCCTGTGGTGATTTCTCAACAGAGCAGAGCAAATGTGAGCCCAATCCTTCCTTCCTTGCTGATGGTCCACACATTGACAAACACCGACATTGTCTAAAGAACTGTGTCATCAGGATAGGATAAACTACGCTGCGGTAATAACTACCGTGAGCTTTCAGTTGCTTAATACACAAAAGTTATGTCTCACTTATGTAAAGTTCAGTGAGAGCTGGGTGACTCCCCAGGGTAGTTCCTTTCCAAGTGGTAGTTCAGGGAACCCATCTGCTTTCAACTTGCATAACACAGGGCGCATGTAGTTCTGTTTCTCTAGGAAAATCCTGCCACCCTGCCTAATTATGAAAGTGCCTCTCTTGCTCCCCCAAATGTGCATGTGTGTGCATAAACATAGTCATCTTACAGTTACACCATCTGGAAATGGCTTCCAGGTCACAGTAGGGAACAAAGAACATGGAGACTCATATGCCAGTTTTGTTATTAAATGATTTGGCCGAGATGCGACGCATGTGATTTCCACTCACCACTCATTGGAGTCACAAGGCTTCATCTAACCACAGGGAGGCCAGCATGTGTATAGTGAGATTCAATCAGGGACATTCAGTCTCAGTCAAAAATCTCAGTAAGCAGCAAATATGACTGTCACAATGACCTTAGAAAAACCCAAAGTTAAAGATAAATAGTTACACAAATATAAGCAGTATTGAGATAATGAAGTTTCCAAGCACCATCATATCATTTTTAGTTCTTCTATCATGACCACAGAAGGGGACCTGAACTCTGCCTAGTTTCCTCCACTCCCCGCAAAGGTCCACACCAAACACCATCCATTTCTTGACCCAGCTGCGTGGTCCCTTGGACATCCTTTACTCTCCTGATCAAAGCCAACAGAGGAGGTTCACCTTTCTGACTCTTGTTCTCCAGGCCTTCATTACAGCCTGATGCCTACACCAAAGGATGTGCCTTATTCCACTCCCTCTGCATTGGTTCACTTATTCCAAGTCTTTGGGCTGGGCTGGGCTATAGAGATTACAGTTTCAGAATGAGTGAGCATTTGAGGTGCAGCCAGGTACTATAGGCCTGAAATAGGACAGCTGGGGTCACAGATGTTCCTCTGTGAGTAGTCAGAGCTTGAAGAAGAGGGAAAAGGACCAACCACTGTGGAGATGAAGGAGGATCTAGGTACAGAACATCAGGTGAATCAGAATTGCTACAAGAAAGTAGAAATTGCTAGTCCCCCATTCTCAATATGTGGCAAACTGAGGAAAAGAAATAGAAAAAAATTATATACTGGATATGAAAGGTACAGTTAATTTGACTTAATCATATTTAACAAACATTTGTTCATCAATTATATAATGAATTAATGAACACATAACTATTATAATAAAGGTAGATATTTTTAGAACTTGAATGCCTTCCAGAAGGAAAGCGTAACTTCTTTTTAAATGTCCATGGGTCAAGCACAACAATTGATTATGTCCTATTCTGCAAAAGTTTCATAGATCTTAAAAGGCAGAAATTTAAAGATCTTATTCTCTGATCACAATGTAATAAAACTGAAAATTGGTAGTATAGGATTAAATAAAAAGACCCCGGGGGGAAAGATGACTTGGACATTTAAAAATGCTTCTAGCCAGCCGAGTGGCTCAGTTGGTTAAGAGCTCAATCAAGGATTTGAGCTCTGAGCAACAGCGGTTCGATGCCTGGCCCAAGCAGAGCTGCCGCTGAGCTGCCAAGAGGTGGCAGGATGGCTCAGCTTAAAAAAAAATGCTTCTAAATACAGCATTGTTGGACAAAGAACACCAAGAAAATCCTAACAAGCTAGTGAAAAATAATGCAAATGAGAACAGCACCATTAGAACCCAAGGAATGCTGCCAGTGATGCTCAAAGGTAAATTAACCACTTTCATTGTAGTCGTTATAATTACACAAGATAGTAGGGGAATTGGGAATATTCAGCCTCAATCAAAAATTCCCTTCACGGGTGGCCACACAGCATCTGAACCTGTGTTCCCATCTCCTTATTTTGCTCCAGGTCCAGTTCATCCAGGAGTTCCCTCTGAGCATCCTCAGCATGTGTGTGCCCATCTCCTGCTCTCAATTACACCATTATTCCCACTCCCATGGAATTTTTCAGCAGTCTCCTCTTTCTAAATCAGATATGGGCCTGCCGTTTTTCTCATGAGAAATGTCTGCTGTGTCTCTACTGCTGTCACACTGAAATATGTCCTCTATGGGTGGGCACTCCAGGCCCTTTCTGCAGAGGACTCCAGTCCAGTGTCTGTGATTTTAAATCCAGCTCAAGTCCAGCTGACGTGGACTTACAAGTCATCATTCATTCCAGCCCAGCATGCCTCCCCTCCCTCAATCCCTGGCTCATAGTTGGTGTGGCACTATTATATTGTAGACAATACACATCTGTTGACTTGTCTTTCTTCCCAGTATCATATAAGCTTCTTTCCCGCATCCTACTGCCCTCATGAACCTCCTTGCCCCTCTTTATCCTCATTGCACCCCAGCACAATGCTTTCAGCACAGTTTTACAAGACAAACGTTTGCTATTGTGGATGACATACTTCTCAGGGACTAGAGTAGTTGTAGGCACTCAACAAACATTTACTCGCTTGTTGTCGGAAAAGTCATGATGCATTTTTGCAACAAAAAACATAGGAAAAATACGTCATGACTTTTCCAACAACTTAATATATTAAACTCTTGGGAAAAGGAGAAAACTTTATATTAACCAGTGCATGAAAGTGTTAAAGGAATTCAGAGAAAGAGGAAGATCATAGAATGGAGTAACGTAGGATGCCCTAACACGGTGCTAGTTCTGCAGAAGGGAAAACCTTGAAACAACAACAGAGCTCATGGCCTGGAATTGTTGGACTATGACCCAAAGCAGAGAGAGGGTGAGTGGGGACATTGGCGGGGCCACCTTAGCACAGGAGATGAATTTGGATGGGCCATGCATCCACCACCCAGCAATAATTTGGGTGTGAGTTGGCACTGTCTCCCATATCTAAGGCATCGTTGGTGGAAGCAAAAGGCATTGTTCAGACAAGTGTAGGTTTCTTTGTTCTTGTAACCTTACTCAGCTGGAATTAACAATGTCTATTAGTTCAGATGGAATGTCCCCCCAATGTATTAGACTTTATCTACTGTTTGCAATCTTAGACTAAGAGTAAAAGAATTTGACATCAGACTTTCGTTCATGTGAATGGGATAAGGGAGAATTTTACTGAATTTTTTGGATTTTTCCCTATGTTGGTTTTCCTCCCAAATTTCACAGCGGCCTTATCTGGCACAACACATAGCCCATCTGAGTGCTTGCATATGGAAATAACCCTTTAGACACTTCCGATTAGTCACTTTATATTGTGCATAATTACTGGCATTTCAATGTGGAAGACTGGCCTTCAGCTCACATCCTTCATGTGCTTGGTTAAAATTAGTTAAATCAAAGGAATGCATGGAGAAGGGATTGTGTTTAACAAGTCATTGTGCTTGATATTCTGATTAAGCGTAAGCTACTTAGCATACCGTGTCAATGAGATGTACTGTTATATTAATAAGCTATAAATTCTAAATAATTGCTTGATAGAATGAGAACTGGAAGTGATCAAGTTCCAGAATGCTGATCAGTCCCTTCAGTAACAGAAGACAAGAGAACCCGTTCCTACAATTGTTTCCCTTTGGAAAGGAAAGGACCTTTTGGCCTGGCATATTGATGGAAAACACTAAAAATTTTCTTGGTGATTCTTTTGTTTTCTTTCCTCTGAGTTTCTAGTTTATTTACACATTCACAAACACCAACTGGAAGTGAACACTTCCCACATGAGCCACTCAGTGTCTGTTGCAGTCCCCATGAATGACAACTACTTTTTCTGCTCAGAGAAGAGAAATTCTGTTTTCTGAGCCAGAATAGTCCCTATATACAAATGGAGCTTCCCATGGGAGGCAGAGCCTGAAGGTGGATGACTTGGCCACCTACTCCCTGATCTCCAGGCTCCAGCAGACATTTCTGGTGTGGGAAGGCTCATCTCTGAATCCAAGCCAGCTCTGTTTGTTGGTTCCAATTAAAAAGCAGTTGCATTCCCAGCAGTTTAAGGTTGCGGCCAAAAATACTGTATGTGCAGAACAGCATGATCTTTTCTGAGGGGCAATTACTCTATAAAGGACTAGATTCTGCCAGTGAGGGCATTTGTATGTGATAAAAATGTTTAAGTTCAAAGAAGAAACCAAAAGTATGTGAATAACTTTGGAGTTATTCATAGACGGCAATGAGAGTTGTCTGTTGGTCTTTTTTCTCCCCAGTGTTAAGCAGCCCATTTATTAGAGGACAAATAGGAATTGACCTTTGTCAGACAGGAGCAATCACATTAAGGAAATCAAAGGTGAAAATGCTAAGGGATTGACATCAACCAGCCCTGGGAAGCACTGTCATTCTGCAGGTATGTCAATCAAATCAGCATCTGCTTTCCATGAGCAGCATGTTTTCTAGATCACTAGATCACTAGATGACTGCTTTCAGTCTTCTCCACTGGTCAGAAGGTTATGTCTGGGTGTTTTTAGTAACCCTCTCTATCTTGTTTGGCTCCAGGTCACATAATTTAGAAAAAGCATAAAGCTGAGAGTCAAGACCCTGATTTCTTTTAGGGATAGCTTACTTTGAGACCTGGAGCAAGTTGTTGAACCTCTCTGGAAATTCATTGAGAGTTGCAACTAGCTAATTATATTTTAGACCTATTATGGTAAAACAATTTAATGTTATCACCAACAAGGTTAGTATTTCAAAACAAAAAAGGCCCTTAATCTCTAATTCCTTGTGATTATATTAGGTTGGACAAACCCAAATATTTCTTCTGCAGAGGGCCAAGAGATCGCTCCTGGGGTCATTTCCAACCTCACACTTGTTTTTCTTAAAGAGGAAATGAAAGTGGTTTCCTGCCAAGACAGTCTGTTTCAAGACCAGTGTGACTGGTGAGAATCTTCCAGCACCACCGTGGCAGTTTCTGGTGAGGAGGAACATTGCCCTGCAAGAGAAGGTGCCAGCAGCAAGGGAGTGTGGGAATGATGAGGCCAGAGTATCAGGAGAGAGCATGAGAGGCTCATCTCATTGCCAGTTCTTCATGTAATTGAAAAGGCTGTTTGTCATCTTTAGTTTTAGATGGAATTATTCAATCAGGACCTTATATAGACTGGCTTGTAACATGCTAGCCTGCTCTGTCCCCTTGGGCCAAGGTCTGTCACTCTATTACTTTCCCATCCACTGGCCAGCCTCCCAGGTCACCTAGGTTGTTAGCTTCTGGTGTAGCTTTTCAGCCTGTGAAGTATATTAAAGCAACCTGGCTCCCTTTTCTCTCTATTCTTTAGAACAAAAGTGTTTTCTGCTTTGTTATCCCCTTATTCCACTTCAGCTTCTTTTCTGTCCAAAGGAATCTAAATGAATGAGGCCATGAGAAGAGGCATGTTCTCCACTCAGCTTGACAGGATGAAAGCAATGAGGTTTTCTCTGATGCTTCCAGGTAAAGGAGGTGCCACCCTCATCTCTCCCATCTCTGACAAGGGCAGGCACAGCACAAAGCATCAGGAACTTGGAGTCAGAATCCTAGAAGTTCTGAATGTGGTGCTTTGATAGGCAAGACCATTCCTCTGTCAACTGAAGCAAGTGTCTGTCCAGCTGACCTCACAGGTGGATGGGATGAGAGGTCCTGAGATGATACATATGGAGGCGTCATGTAAATTGTTAAGGTCTGCACACATGTGCCTGGCAGGTAGTCTCTAACTTATGCTACAACCAGACGAGAATGGGGTTCTTATTAGAATCTGGGCTTGTTCTGAGAGCCTGGGGTAGGCAGTTTATAGTGGTGCCTCAAGCTAAGCTTGAAGTCAACAAAATCCAAGATTTATGTCCCTCCCATCTCCTCAAGAACTTGACTACTTTTCTTGTCCTCCCTATTTCCTCAACTCTTGCCTTTCCTTGGCACTTTTTCTTTTTCATCATATAAACAGTCTGGTATCCTCCCACTCTAGCTGTGGTTTTTTCTCCCCCTCTTCTTGTCCAGGCTCCTGGTAATAAAGGTGGCCCCACATACTGTCCTTCCCCTTCAGTGTCCTTCCATCTGTCTTTCCAAGGTGAGTCTTCTGGAACTGCTTTCCCCACAATCACCAGAGATTTTGTGTGAGCGTTTTGCAGTCTTATCGTATTGAGTCACCCTAGTCTTTTCCTTTCCTTGACCTCCACTACCACTCATTCTCCTTCTCCTGAGGGAATCTGATTTTTCGTTCAAGAACCACTGAAAGGCAGTTTGGCTTAATCATCCTTCTCTATTAAAAATGTCTTATTCGTGTAGTTTTGTGATAAGTGTTTAAAGGTCAGGAAGTAAAAAACCTAGATTTCCTGTGGCAAAGAAGAGGACATGCCCGTTTAGGAATGGGGGCTCACCAGACATCCAAGATGGCAGAGTAGATAAATGCTGTGCTTGCCTCCTCCCATGGCCACATAAAAATTACAACCAAGTTATAGAACAATAAACTCTGGAGAGTCATCTGAAGTATAGCTGAACAGAAGTTATTTATAACTAAGGCTATAAATAAGCCACATCAAGACTGGTAGGAGGGACAGAGACATGGAACAGGATGGCCCCAAACCTCCTTGTGGCAATTGAGAATTGAGAGCAATACCTTGGCCATGGAGGTCCCCCCAGAGGATGTAGTATCCCAACCCCACCCTGGGCTTCCCACCCCAGGGTACCATTACCAGGAAGAGGAGCCTTCACAACATCTGTCTGTGAAAAGCACTGGAGATTCCAAACACCCAGGTGGGATGGTAGCCTGCAGGAAACCTATTGGTCTTCCTAAAGAGCTCGTATACAGACTGACTTGCTCACAGGCATTCACCCTGGGCTCTGGAGGCGGGACAATGACTCTGGAGGCATCAGGGACATACAGAGAGATACGGGAGAGACTGAGTTGTGCAGATTCAGGGTGAGGACTGGAGGGACAGCCACCATTTTCCCTGTGTAGAATCCTTTTCCTGTGTAGCTGGCAGGTGGGCACCACTTTTCCTGTGTAGAGCCCTCCCGCATGTGGCCAAGTCTGAATCTGCATTAGCCTGGTGAACCCCACTCGCCCCACCTTGGTAACTCCCTGGAACCCTGCTCCACCCAACTCGTGCAATGCCAGAGGCATTTTCTTGGCCATCAGCCAGCCCCGTCTGCATTGTACTCTCTCTTAGACAACTGCTGGGGGTTCACATGCCCCAGGCAGGTGATGGCTGGCCTTGGTGTACTCTGAGACTTTTGCTGAGTGTCTCCACGCTCAGCACTGGCACCAAACCAGAATCTACATTAACCTGGTAAACACCACTTGTCCAACACTTGTGACTCCCTGAGACCACACCTCACCCAACTCATATACCACATGAGGCTCATCAGTGACTGAGCCTTATGGGAACCAGGAGCCAGCAGGCAGCAGCAGACCTTAGGGTGACTTGGGCTTTTTGTGAAGCTACCCCAGACCTGGTACTGGTGGCAACCTTTTTCAATTCACAGCGTGGCATCTCCCAAGTCCCTCTGGGTACAGCACAAGCAACAACCACATGGATTGCTTTGTAGCTTCTACCACATAGTCCAGGGTCAGTCACAGATTGACTGGTGCCGGCACCCAGAACCAACATACCTGAAGGTTGGCTTCAGACCACAGCAGATCACCACCTAGTTATCCCCACAAGCTCCTGGCACAGGTGACAAGGGAGACTGTGCCACTGGGCCACACTGGACACCCACTACCAAGAGGCCACCCAACCAAGATGGGGAGATGTAGCACATGTACCTAAAACAAACACAGAGAGACAGCCAAAATGAAGAAACAAAGAAATGTGTCCCAAATGAAATAATAACAGGAGAAAACACTATTAATAGAAAAAGAACAAACCAAAATGGAGACAAGCAATCTATGAGATACAGAGTTCAAAACACTGATTATAAAGATGCTCAATGATCTCAGGGAGAACTTCAACAAAGAGATAGGAAATTTAAAAATGGAGATAGACAACATAAATAAGAACTAGTCAGAAATAAAATATACAATAACTAAAATGAAGGAATTACCAGTAGACTAATGAAGCAGAGGCTTGAATCAGGAAGAAATGGTAGCAGAAAACACCCAATTGAAACAGCAAACAGAAAAAACAATTTTAAAAAATGAGGATAGTTTAAGAGACCTCTGGGACAACACCAAGCATAACAACATTCGCATCAGAGGGGTACCAGAAGGAGGTGAGAGAAAGCAATGGACTCAGAACCTATTTGAATAAATAATGACTGAAAACTTTCCTAACCTGTTGAAGAAAACAGACATATAAGCTCAGGAAACATAGCATCCCAAACAAGATGAACCCCAACAGGCCCACACCAAGAACATTATAATTAAAATGATAAAGTTTAAAGACAATGAGAGAATCCTAAAAGCAGCAAGTGAAAGACAACTAGCTACTAACAAGGGAGCTCCCATAAGATTGTCAGCTGATTTCTTAACAGAAACTTTGCAGGCCAGAAGGGATTGGCACAAAATATTCAAAGTGATGAAAATCAAAGACCTACAACCAAGAGTACTGTATTCAGCAAGGCTATCATTTAAAACTGAAGGACAGGTAGAGCTTCCCAGACAAAAAGAAGATAAAGGAATTTGTTACCTCCAAGCCAGTATTACAAGAAATGTTAAAGGGACTTCCTTAAGAAAAAGGAGGGGGAAGGAAAAACATAAATATGAATAATAAAATGAAAATAACTATGTACTTGTCAATAATCACTTTAAAAGTAAATGGATTAAATGTTCCAATCAAAAGATATAGAGTAGCTGAATGGATAAGAAAACAAGACACACACATATACTGCCTACAAGAAACCAACCAGATCAAAAGACATACACAGACTGAAAGTAAAGGGATGGAAAAAGATATTTCATGAAAATGGAAATGAAAAAAAATCTGGGGAAGAAATACTTATATCAGACAAAATACACTTTAAAACAAAGGCTATAATACGAGACAAAGAGGGCCATTACATAATGATAAAGAGATCAAGCCAACAAGAGGATATAACCCTTGTAAACATTTATACACCCAACACCTAAATATAATATATAAAGTGGATATTGACTGACATTAAGGGAGAGATTGAAGTAATACAATCATAGTAGGGGACTTTAACCCCACATACACACCAATGGACAGATTTTCCAGACAGAAAGTCAACAAGGATAAAGCAGACTTAAATGACACACTAGACTAGATGGATTTAATTGAAAAAAGCAGCAGAATGTACATTCTTTTCAAATGCACTTGGAACATTTTCCAAGACAGACCACATGTTATGCCACAAAACAAGTCTCAATAAATTTAAGAAAACTGAAATCATATCAAGCATCTTCTTCAACCAGAGTGGTATGAAAATAGAATCAATTACAAGAAAGAAACTGAAAAACACATGAACACATGGAAGCTATATACCTACCATGTTACTAAATAACGAGTGGGTCAACAATGAGTCAAGGAAGAAGTCAAAAGTTACCTTAAGACAAATGAAAATGAAAACACAACGACCCAAAATCTATAGGACACAGCAAAAGCAGTCCCTAAGAGGGAAATTCATGGCAGTACAGGCCTACCTTAAGAAACAAGAAAAATCTCAAATAAATTATCTAACCTTATATTTAAAGGAACATAGAAAAAGAACAACAAACAAAGCCCAAAGTGAGTAGAAGGAAGGAAATAATAAAGATCAGACTGGAAATAAAATAGGGTCTAAAAAAAAATGAAAAAGATTAATGAAACCAAGAGCTGGTTCTTTGAAATAACAATCAAGCACAAGGAGAAAAAAACAAACGAGCAGAAAAACAACCACGGCAACGGAGAAAAGGCGAAGAAAGAAAGAGAGATGAAAGGAAAAAAGAAAAAAACAAAAAACAAACAAATAAAAAAAAACCAAAAAACTT
>NW_017731750.1:1144121-1165832 GCF_001890085.2 Hipposideros armiger | reverse complement strand
GCCTGCAGCCTTTACTCATGTAAATTACTCAACCCCAGAGAGTTGAAGCACCTTTGTTTTGGCTTCTTTCTCTCTTCAGAGATCGGTTTCCAGCTCTGGTCGGGAGGGGGACAAGGACTCCAAGGGAGGGTGGGAGTGTGCACTCCTCTATGCAGTTTATCTTCCCTATCTGGGACAAAAAGAAAGAGAGAGAGAAAAAAAAAGCACAAAATCCCCAAAACCAAAAAAAAAAAAAACCAAAATAAATGTCCCTTCCAACCAGGCACCCCCTGGTTAAGCTGCTTTTCTCTCCACCACCGAAGCGGGCTGGCTGTGTCTCCATGCTTCTCGCCTCCCTCTTCTCCTCCTGGGCTGGGACCTTCGCCCCAGCCTCTGCACCCTGTGAATCCTGACGAACACCAGGCGGGATTGTCAGCACCAAAGGCTGAGCGCGTCCAGATGCCGAAAAATCCGTCTGCCCTGTCCTGGATTCCCGGAGCTCCGCAGCCGCACGAGCACACAGACTATGCCCGTGGTCTGTCGCGCGCCGCCTAAGGATTCTGCCTTAGCACGCCCACGCTGGAGGGGTGGGAAGAGAGCCGCGAGCACTCCAATCCACTGAGATCCGGAGTCTCAGCCACCAGGTGCGAGCAATCTGTCTCCCTTTACATGCCCTTCTTCTCCTCTGATCAGCGATGCGCGCAGCCCGGGGATTTTGCTTTAGCGCGCGCCAGCAGGGTAGGGGGTGAGCAGTGATCGCTCTCCGATCTACTGAGAATCCTCGTCTCCGCCTCCATGGACACAAGCAGTCGGCCTCCTCCCACGTGTCCTCCTTAGAAACGCTTGGCGCGGGCCCGATGACTCTGCCCTAGTGCGCGCGCGGGCTGAAGGACAGGCAGGGGAAGTTTCCGATCTGCGGAGCTCCGCAACTCAGAAGACCGGGCGCCGCCCGTGTCTCCACTCGCCTCGCCTCCCAACTCCCGAACCCGCCGGGTCTGCCCACCTCTAAGTAGTCCACGTGGGAGTCCCTTTGCTGCTCAGCGTGTCCCGCAGAGTTGTGTTTTCGCTGCGGTGGTTTGCGCGAGCTTATTCAGTGACTTCCTTACCGCGGCCATTTTCCTTTCTCTCTGGTTCTTTGAAAGGATAAGCAAAATTGATAAAGTTTTAATGACTCATCAAGAAAAAAAAAGAGAGGACCCAAATAAATAAAATCAGAAATGATAGAGCAGTGACAACCGACAACACAGAAATACAAAGGATTATGAGAAAATATTATGAACAATCGTATGTCAACAAATTGGACAATCTGGAAAAAATTGATAAATTCCTAGAAACATACAATCTTCCAAAACTGAATCAAGAAGAAACAGACTATCTGAGCCAACTGATTACTACTAACAAAATCGAATCAGTAAAGAAAAAACTGCCAACAAAAAAAGTCCTGGACCAGATGGCTTCACAAGTGAATTTTACCTAACATTCAGAAAGAAATAAAACCTGTTCTCCTCAAACTATTCCAAAAAATTCTAGAGGAAGGAAAGCGACCAAGCTCATTTTATGAGGCCACCACTACACTTAATTCAAAACCAGAGAAATATGTTACAAAAAGAAAAAAAAATTATAGGCCAGTATTCTTAGTGAGCATATGTGAAAATCCTCAACAAAATATTAGCAAATCGAATTCTGCAATGCATTAAAAACATCATACTACATGATCAAGTGGCATTTATTCCTGGGATGCAAGTTTAGCTCAATATCCACAAATCAATTAATGTTGATAAACCACATAAACAAAATGAAAGATAAAAATCATATGAGCATATCAATAGATGCAGAAAAAGCATTTGGCAAAATCCAGCATCCATTTATGATAAAAACTCTCTGCAAAATTATGTTGGGAACATCCCTCAACATAATAAAAGCCATATATGACAAACCCACAGCTAACATCATATTCAATGGGTAAAAACTGAAGGTGTTCTCCTCAAGATCAGGAACAAAACAAGGATGCCCACCTTTATGACTTTTATTCAACATAGTATTAGAAGTCTTAGCCACAAAAATCAGACAAGAAAAAGGAAAGGCTTCCAAAAGGGAAAGGAAGAAGTAAAACTCATTATTTGCCGATGATATGAAACTATATAGAGAGAACCCCAAAGATTCCACCAAGAAACTATTAGAAGTGATAAATGAATTTAGTAAAATGGCAGGATACAAAATTAATATTCAAAAATTGCTTGCCTTTTTATACACCAATAATGAGGTGTCAGGAAGAGAAACTAGGAAATAAATTTCATTTACAATTGCATCAAAAAATAAAATAAAATACCTAGGAATAAATTTAACCAAGGAGGTAAAAGATCTGTAATCAGAAAGCTATATGACACTGAAAAGAAAAATTGAAGAACATATAAATAAATGGAAGCATATACCGTGCTCATGGATAGGAAGAGTTAACATTTTTTAAATGTCCATACTACCCAAAGCAATCTATAGATTCAGTAAAATCTCTATCAAAATACCAATGACCTTTTTCACAGAAATAGAACAAATAACCTTAAAATTTATATGGAACCACAAAAGATCCCAAATAGCCACCGCAATCTGGAGAAAGAACAAAGTTGGAGGTATCACACTACCTGATATAAAATTATACTACAAGGTTATAATAATCAAAACAGCATGGTACTGGCATAAGAACAGACATATAGATCAATGAAACAGAATAAAGAGCCCAGAAATAAACCCACACCTGTTTGGTCCTTTAGTTTGTGACAAAGGAGGCAAAACATACAGTGTGGTAAAGACAGTCTATTCAATAGATGGTGTTGGGAAAGCTGGACAGATACATATGCAAAAAAATGAAATTAGATCACCTTACAGCAACTATAAGAATAAACTCGAAATGGATTTAAGACTTAAATGTAAGACACAAAGCCATAAAACTCCTAGAAGAAAACATAGGCAGTAAACTCTCTGACATTGCTCTTAGTGATACTTTTTCTGATCTATCTCCTCGGGCAAGGAAAACAAAAGAAAAAAATAAACAAATGGGACTGCATCAAACCAAAATTTTTTGCAGAGCAAAGGAAACCATCAACAAATTGAAAAGACAACATACAGAATAGAAGATATACGCTAGTGATACATCTGATAAGGGGTTAATATTCAAATTTATAAAGAACACCAACATCAAAAAAACAAACACTCCAATTAACAAATGGGCAGAGGACCTGAATAGACATTTCTCCAAAGAGGACGTACACTTGACCACCAGACATGTGAAAAGATGCTCAACGTCACTAATCATCAGAGAAATGCAAATTAAAATCACAATGAGATATCACCTCACATCTGTCAGAATGGCCATCATCAATAAATCAACAAACAATGGGTGTTGGCTAGGATGTGGAGAAAAGGAAACCATTGTGCACTGTTGATGGGATTGCAAATTGGTGCAGCCACTTTGGAAAACAGTATGAAACTTCCTCAAAAAATAAAAAATAGAGCTACCTTATGTCCCAACAATTCCACTCCTGGGTATTTATCTAAAGAAATCCAAAACATTACTTCAAAAAGAAATATGCAAGGGCGGGCCAAGTGGCTCAGTTAGTTAAGAACTCGCTCAAGAGTTTGAGCTCTGAGCAACAGCCGTTCGAGTCCCTGCCCGAGCTGAGCTGCCGCTGAGCTGCCAACAGGTGGCAGGATGGCTCAGCTAAAAAAAAATGCACCCCTATGTTCACTGCAGCATTATTTACAATAGCCATGATATGGAAGCAAAGGAAATGCCTATCAACAGACAATTGGATAAAGAAGATATGGTACATATATACATTGGAATATTATTTGGCCATAAAAAATGAAAATGTACCATTTGTGACAACAAGGATGGACCTAGAGTTTATTATGACAAGTGAAATAAGCCAGACTGAGAAAGACAGATACCATATGATCTTACTTATATATGGAATCTAAAGAACAAAATAAATGAACAAACAAAACAGAAACAGACTCATAAATACAGAGAACAAACTGATGGTTGCCAGAGGGGAGGGGCATTGGGTAGCTGGGTGAAGAAGTTGAAGGGATTAAGAAGTACAAATTGGTAGTTACAAAATACAAAAGTACAGCATAGAGAATATAGTCAATAATGTTGCAACAACAATGTATAGTGCCAGGTGGGTACTAGACTAATTGGGAGGATCATTGCATAAATTATATAAAGGGCTAACCACTATGCTATACACCTGAAACTAATATAAGATAATATTGAATATCAACTGTAACTGAAAAAAATAAACAAAATTTTTAAAAAAGGAATGTGAGTTCACCCCCATGTGTAGGAGATCATGCATTGGTCACCTAAGTAGCATCCTTTATCCACAACAGTCTCTCAGCCACCATCATGGGGGATGGATGCAGGGGTGCTTTTTGTGCTGTGTGCTGAACGTTCAATTCTCAGACTCAAGGCCTTGGAGAGCCTCTTCACAGATGGCCTGTAGACTGCAGAGTCACAGTGAGTCCATGCTCAGAGGCTGAGGCCAGGAAGGACTGCTGATGCCCTGTCCAGTAGACTTTCCACTCTAGATGGAAACTGCACCTATGAGTCAGATGCTTACAAGTTGTATTTGGCCTCAAGCATTCCTCTCTGGAGAGTGGGTCATGATGGTTGCCATCTGTCAACTAAGAACAATGCCAGCTCTAGAGCCACTTCTGCCCAGGGACTCCCACATGGAGCCTGAGGTAAGGCCCTAGTCGTGTCTTTGTCATTCATAATTATGACTGAGAGTCATGAGGAGCTAGTGGAGTGCCATTGCTCCCCCCTTTAAC
Source organism: Hipposideros armiger (assembly GCF_001890085.2). NCBI lineage: Eukaryota > Metazoa > Chordata > Mammalia > Chiroptera > Hipposideridae > Hipposideros > Hipposideros armiger. The sequence continues at coordinate 1,161,023 of NW_017731750.1, read as the reverse complement.
CGTGAAGTTAAAGTGTGAAGTGACATAATCCCTTCACTTTTCTCTTGGTGTTATATGTGGCGAATTGTGAACCTTTATGCCTTCTTCTTTCATCAATACGTTGTTCATTTTTCATAATTCCTGAAAGTTTTTTGAAACGTTCCTCTCACCCAGAGCATAATTATGAAATAAGGTAGAGAGAATTGATAGGAAAGGGCACCCAAACCTTTTTGACAGAAATGGAATAATTTTCAGAAGCATAAATCCTTCCCAATGTCAAATTTCTGCTGACCTCTTCAGTTATTCTGGTTGTCATTCTTTTCTGTCATCAGCAAACATTTTTCCTCCCTTTGGATAAATATCAGGTTTATTCTGATTCTCAATTCACACAGGCTTGCAAATTCAGATCACACTGAACACCAAAATTACTGCCTTGGGGACAATGGCCTTTGTCTGATTGCTAATGGGGGATTTAGTAAATAGCCCAAGAGGCAGGATTTGGGTCCTAGATTTCACTGGGTTGCATTTTTTAAAACTCAGTTAATTATAGGCTTAAGTCATATATTCAAATGTAGATATGAGCGATACATCATTCCCACATTTTTGAGCTTTTAACCAACTGAGCCACTCGGCCAGCTCCATTCCCACATTTTAATTGGATCCTTAGGTAGAGAGCTTGAACCGGGGTTTTAATTCAGTGTGAACAGCTCCATTGTGAACACACTTCCTTTTTAATGCGTGGCTTTCTTTTTTTGTTCCTTGTGTTATGTCTGTGCTCTGGTGGCCCCCAGAACCTTTCCTTCTTGGTGTACTAGGACTACTTGTAACTGCTTCATCATCTCCCTTATCTGTTATTGGATTGTCAGAAAAGTCATGACATATTTTTTCTGGTTTTTGTTGCAAAAATGCGCCATGACTTTTCCAACAACCCAATAGATTGCAAACTCCCAAGGAAAAGGGTCCCTGCCTATTTTACCCATCAACGTATTCTCTGACTAACCTAGATAGTGCTTGGAATGTTGTTGGCCTTCAAGGAAAGTGTAGGATGAAGGGATGGATATATGGGCAATGAATAAAAATATTTATTTTTCCTGACTTCCACTTTTGAAAACCTTGATAAGATCATAGCATCCTATGTTGGAAATAGAACTTTATTGTGTGTTAAAGGATCCCCTGGGCCAGTCTTCCAGACTGGCCACAAATTGTGTCCCTAAGAAAGGATGGTTATCCTTTCTGTTTAGCAAAATATCTTGTTTTGATCACATATCTGGGACTTAATTTTTTCATCTGTCAACAAGAAAAATAGAATGTCCTTCCTGGATCAACACCTAGAAATGTGTTTTACTCCAGGGAGATGAGGAACCAGTAGACCCCAAGTTGCAGCCTGCCCTGTTCCTGTGCTGCGAGGGATTTTCTGACACTTCATAGTTTGGAGTGATGGCCCTGCAGCAAGAGAGCCTGTGGGCAGGACCACAGGCTTCACAGCCTCAGAACATACCATACAGGGGAACAGGACCCCACATAGACTGTACATGAATAGAGGCCCTGAAGTGCAACATGGCCGCCTTCCTTGGGCAAGTAGAAGGCTAATATTATGAAATCGATCCTTTGTATTCATCAAACTCTTCTAGGATTCTTCTCCTGGAGTTTCCAGACTATAAAATGATGGTCTCACTATATAGTGGAATAAAATGAGAGAGCACTTTCCCAAGTTATAGGAGCATCCTTTCAAACGCTGGACACAGAGGTCATTAAAACTGAGAACAGGTGGAACCCTGGGTCTTCTGGAAAAGCCCAGTTGCTTCTAGGATGAGCGGCCTTTGTCTGCAAGCCCTCTGTGGGCCCGCTGTCACTCACGCCTGTGTCTCTCCGAGCTCCCATTGGCTTTGTTCTTGAATGCGTCCTCTTGCCCTGACTTCTGCCTTGCCCCACTACATTTTGAAGTGTCTCACCATGTCATTTCAGGATCTAACGCTTTCTGCATGTAGGACCTTCCAGGACTCTGTCTGGTTTGGGCTTCTTCACTCCTGTTCATAGGCTGGGAGACCACCCTTCAAGTCTGATTTGTGACAGAAGGAGGTAGAAGGACTGGGATGACTGCAGACCCTTCAGACCGTCTTCCAGAAACGTAGGTTCTCCCGGCTGAGTTCTAAGACACTATAGCAGCAGGGAGCTGGCAGGAGGCTCTCTGGTAACCTTTGGAATGTCTCTTATAAGACATCGCAAAACTTAGAGGGGCTCACAGGGAGATGAGCAAGGCTTTTCATGCCCCGACTTTCCTCATTGGCCCATCTGTTCATTCCTTTCTTCCCCCTCCTCACCATCTTCTCTTGTCTTCATTTTATTCCTCACTCAAGGCCAAGGTCTCTCCTCTGAATGAGTGCTGTATTTGACACATTCATCTGCCCCTTCCCAGTGTCCTAGATCTGGACCTCATCCTTCCTTTCAGACTGTGAGCTCCTCGGCTCCCTGAGAAAGGATTTTACATCATATTCTCTGTACAGCACAACACTAAAGAGCACAGACTCTCCCACTGGCATCAGTCTTCCAGAATGTAAACCCTGCCTGTGCTGTGTGCCATGGGCGAGTTACTTAACCTCTCTGTGCCTCCTTTTCTTTATCAGCAAAATGAAAATAACAATAGTACCTACTTCCCAGGGTTGTGAGGATTAAATAAATAAATACATGCATATAACTAACACAGTGCCTGGCACAGAGGAAGCCTTTGATGGATATAAGCTCTTGTCACTGCTATCAGCAGTAGTACCTCCTAGCTTTGAGAGTCTTGGGAAACAAGCACTGTGCACAGCCTCCTACCTTTCAACCTCATTTCCACTGTCTCCCTCCTCCCTTCTTCCATCACCTGGCAATGGCAAAGGAAGGATAAAAACTTCTGTTGCTGAAAGACCCAAAAGATGAATCTATAGTAAACCAACATATTCTCAAAACCCTCACCAGAACAAGAGCTCAGAATGTCCCTGGAGACGTCCAGGAAGCCAGCAGGAGAAGGCCTATAACAGATGGAAAGAAGACATAGCCACCCCGGGCATTTCTTTATGGCATTGTGATGTCAGCCAGTGTCCCTCTCTGTGCTTATTAACTGTCTGCATCAGCAGTGAGGTTCTGATATCCTACATTTGTCACTTTCCATAGGGCACGGGGCCCATCAGAGACTGAGAAAGTGAGCACTGGGAAAGTAGGGCGGCGGAGGGGGGGGCAGTGTAGGGAGGAGTAACATTTTGGTTTAGGCCACTCAGGATTCTAAGTCATCCATTTCTGTGAGGGCCCGGGGGAAATTGAGTCAGGTATTAACAGAAACAAACCAGAAGGAAATGACATAAAGAAGGATGAAGTAAAATGCCTGCTGGTTTCAACAGTGAGCTTCCTTCATTGCTCTGGAGCACTCGAGCTCAAACTTCTGGGTTTTAGCACCCATCCACAATCTTAAAAATCATGGCAGACCCCCAAAAGCTTTTGTTTATGTGTACTCTCCATTGATTTTTACTGTCTTAGAAATTAAAAAAGAAGTTTTTAAAGTATTTACTTATTTAATCACCCAAAAAATAACAGTAATAAATCCATTCCATGGTGACACAACACATTTTTATGAAAAATAAAATAACTGAATTTTCCAAAACACACAAAAAAACTAGAAGGAGAGTGGTATTGTCCTACCTTGTTGCAAATCTCTTGATGTCTGCCTTAGTAGATAACATTTGGATTTTCATATCTGTTTTATGCATTCCATCAGTCATCAGAGCAATGACATCATCCCGTGTGACGTGGCCTCTGGAAAACTGTCACACTCATGAGAGAATGGAAGTGAAAACAGTAAATGACATCTTAGTATAACTAGAAAATATTTTGAACTTGTGGACCCCTGACATGTCTCAGGGACCCCAGGGGTCTTGTGGATGATACTTTGAAAACTATAGCTGAAGAGCATAACTGAGTCAGTGTTGCTTCCTTGATCTCTAGCCTTTACAAAACCATATTGCAACTTGTTAAAGAAAAAAATACTCAGTGACACTAAGGCAGACTTTATAGAGGCCCATCGCCACAGGTGTGGGACTACTGCAATGGGATTTTGCAGTGGGGAAGAGATTGGATCAATTCTGAATCCAGCACGGGCAAGTGGAGATTTGTAGCCAAGCAGCAGGGCGGGAGTCAGTGGATGGAAAATTACAAGACTCGTACAGAAGACAGGCCAGATTGTCAGACATCACCTGGGGAGTGGTGGTACAGGATGAGGAAACTGACGAGGGAGTTCTCAGTAAACTGACTAGCAGGGTTCCTGCTAAAACTGGGTTGTACAAGCAAGGGCCTAGGAGAAGGTTCAGGAACCTGACAAAAGTTTGGTCAAGCCAAGAATCTTTGTCAAAGTATTTACCTTGATGTTAGAGACTTATTTTGTCTTCTCTCTTTTTAAATCGCTTATAATTTTTTGGTGTTTTTGTGTTTTGGTTTTTTGTAGGGGTGGTGGCAAGAGGGGCAGTGCAGGGAGGAAATGGTCTGATGGGTGCCTGGGAAGGTGACTGGACTGACGACCCTGGGAACCCTAAGTTTGCACACCAGACCCAAAGGCAATCACTTCTCTTTCCTGGGCTTCATTTTTCCAGTTAACAAAATGAATGAGTTTAACAATTTCCAAACCTTCCACAGTGTGTTTCTCTGCAACTTCAATTTGAGATGCCCGATGCTTTTTCCATCTGTTATGGGCTAAATTATTCTTCCCCAAATTTATGTGTTAAAACCCTGGCCCCCAGGATCTCAGAATGTGACTGTATTTGGAGTCAGGGTCTTTAAAGAAGTAATTAAGTTAAAATGAGGTCATTAGAGTAGACCCTAGTGCAGTACAACTGGTGTCCTTATAAGAAGAGATTAGGCCACAGATACACAGAGGGAAGACCCTGTGAGGACACAGGGAGAAGACGGCTGTTTGCAAGCCAAGGACAGGGGCCTTAGAAGAAATCTAACCTGCTGATACATCTTGGTCTTGGACTTCCAGCCTCCAGAACTGCAAGACAATACGTTTCTATTGTTCCAACTGTGCCATCTGTGGTGCTCTGTCATGGCAGCCCTACAACATGAATGCACCATCCATTATGTGCTCGAAGCCTGTGTCCAACAATCAACAGGCTGTTGTTCTGAACTCAGACTGGCTTCATTGTTTTTGAAACAGTTCCTCTGGGAGAGGCTAAATGACCACTGTTTCTGAAGAAACACATCATCTGTGCAGCTCCAGCAAGTATTCAGGGGACCTGGGCACTAAATACGGCCATGATGCTCCAACACTTTGGCTTATCTGCCAAGTGGGGAGACGAAGAGAAACTTGACATCTTCAAGTAGAATGAATCCACCTTTGGTTCAAGAGAAATTAGAAAATGAATTTGAATGTCCAGTGTCTGCCAAGTCTGTGCTAAGCCTTGAGGAGAGAGAATGACCTCAGCCCAGAGCATGGTAGCTTCAGGAACCGTGATGTTCCTCAGACTTGCTCCAGGGTCCATGATGGACAGGATTTCAAAACTGGGTGATGGGGTCTGAATGCACAGGTGCCAACACCCTGGGAACATCCAGCCTTTCTGCATCAGCCGGACAAGGAAGGGGTTCTGATTCTTACTGATTGACTGACTTCCAATGACCTGTGGTCCTGGGGCAAAGGAACAGGAACTAAACCTTGGACTCAGTTTTTTTCCAAGTGTGTCCCTTGGAATGCTAGTTCCCTGGGTTGTCATAGGTGTCCTGCAGAAAGTATAGTGTTATATGAGAGTAAAAGTAGTGAAGTTGGAAGCCTCTGACTTAAACAGACACATGGGCTTTGCCGCTGAATGGACTCGGCTCCCAGCTGGTTACAATGCTGAGTGTGCCGCAGGTATAGCAGGGAGGACCCTTCCCAGACTGATGTTTCCTGGTTACCTACATGCCAGGAACAGCCTCTCCAGGTGGTTCACGGGGCTCCCCGTGGCTGCCCTGAGATGTCTGGATGGCGAGCAGTGAGTGGTCACCAGGCAAATGACCAGGAGAGCAAGAACACTGGGGACGAGCAACTGGTAGCATGACCATCCTCCTTCTTTTCTGTTGAAGAGTCACAAGACCCAACAGGAAAATAAGGGAACCTACTAACATCCATAGTTAAAAAAAAAAAGTCAGTGTAATGCCATAACTATAGTGTACCAAGGAAGTAAAAGAGAGGTGATTTACAATAACATGTATACCTCCAAGTCTCTGGCACAACTACTAGCTGACAAGAACACCCCGTAGATTCCCAAGCCCCTCTCAGTGGCAGCACCTACCTCACCCAGGACTTCTCAAAACATCTATGGCATGTGTTCTTATCTGCATGGTCTCCTTCAGGGTGAAAATTGGTTCTTGGAGGTGAGCAAAAAAAGTATTAGTCTTTTCATGTGTAAACTACAGACATACAGCACACAGAGATATACAGACTATCTGTGCTATTAAAATTCCATGGTGAGAGAAGAGCAGGTGGCTATGGGGGGGATGTCTAAAATTGCTCCATGGGGAGCAATAATGAAAAAAGGCTTGAGAAATACTGATGTATAGTAAAAGACCACACATGGTTCTTATTTCCAATCCATCATGGGCTGATACTGGTATAAAATAAAATAAAAATGAATTACTAGAAAAATAAAATGGGGAAAAAAGAATGAAATCTAAGCCCAAGTTTTTATGATTAGGTTCGACTGACATAAAATTGTTCAGTCAAATTGTTTTAAAGCTTACTGACAATTTCCATGAAAGTCTTCTTTGCAGACCACTGGAGGACAGGCAGCGGCCTGTGGGCCACACTGCAGGTGGCCTGATCTAGGGATGCTGAGGTGTGACAGAAGCAGAGGTGCTTGGGACAGGCCTGGAACAGGGCAGCCCTGCAGGGTCTGGAAGCATGGCGGGACTTGTCTGGTGGGGGAGCGGAGAGCGGTTCAACAGAAGGCGCAGCAGGGCACAGGCACCAAGTTGGGAACGTGTGGCACCTGGGAAGGTGGCAGTGACAAGGCAGCACTCTAGAAGAAGGCTAGGAGAGGAGGAAGGGAGACAGGCAAGAAGGCAGTGCCCACTGCCCCAGCAGGAGCAGGTCCCCAGCCCTGTGGGTACATTCACACCCTGTTCTAACCAAGTGGCCCTTAACATTTTGGGGTCAATGGCCACTTGGAGATGCTGGTGGCACTAATGGACCCCCCTCCCCAAATACTGAACAAACTCAAGACATTGTATGAACAGTCTGAGGGGATCATTTCACAACAGTCCATCTAAAGTCTGCAGATTCTGAGCAGGGTATAGATAGTTGAGCTGACCCCTTTGACCCTCCTCCTGATCTCACTCATTCAGGCAGCCCATGTCTATGAATCCTGACTATGTGCTGACTGTGCTGATACACAGGGGACAGTCACCATCCAAAGGACAGCCTGGGTTCCAGACTGCTGGGGGCAAAGCCAGAGCCTTCCCTTAGCAGAGTTCCCATGCCAGAGGAACAGAGGGTAAACCCAAGATGTCCTGTGAGGATGAGGATCTGGCATTGCCCTAACATGCTGGTCCTCCCTCCCCTGACTGCTCCCTGCCAGAACAACTCGACACTTTAATCCCTTTCGTCCACTTATTGTGCACTTCCACCGGATGAGCATGGCAGCCAAGACCACTCAGGACCGAATGTCATTGAGCTTTGTCAGGATTGGCACACGTTTAGTGGGCAATTTCATCAGTGTTTGTACAGAATGTAAAAATGAACCAGCAAGTGGAAATGTACCCAGAGAGGCAGCTGGGATAATTGGCCCTTACAAACACACAAGAAGTGTCCTTCTAAAAATACTGGGGCACTGCTGAAAAGGCCCGCCAGGGACTCAACTCAGCAAGAGTAGAAAATGGCAAGGACAAAATGTTTGGATATCCTGATGCAATCCAGAATCATGGAGTTTGGGAACAAGGACTCATGGGAGAGGTGCCATTTTGGATGTAAAGAAACGAAGCAAATCTGACATAGGCCACACTGCTGGATTCATACCCAAGGATACTTTGTGTCGATGCTGAGACTGTAAATTCAGGTGCAGATGCTTCAATTTATTTCATTTATCCATTCAACAGGTATTCCCTGAGCACTTACTGTGCACCTGGCCCCGTTCTGGCACCGGGAACATAGCAGTGAACAAAGCAGGCACATTCTGTGCCTCATGGTGCAGACAATAAGCAGATAAACACATAAGGCAGATGCAGGGGACTTGGGGGAGAGGCTGTTTTGAGTAGTGTGGACAGAGAAGGTTTGGGGGATAAGGAAGTATTTAAGTAGCCAACCTGAACGATGTAAAGGAACCAGTCATGTGATTTCTAGGGGAAGATTATTCCATACAGAAAGGACAGCAAGTACAAAGGCCCTAAGTCCACACAAGTTTGGCCCAGGTGAGGAACAGCAGGTCAGTGTGGCTGGCATGGCATGGCATGAGCAAATGTGAGTGAGAGGAAATGGCAGGACAGGAAGGACAGACCATCACCCATCGTTTGGATGTTGGTGTGAACTTGAGTAAAGCGGGGACCATTGGAGGGTTTTGGGCAAGGGAGTGACACGTGTGACTTACGTTCTAAAAGGTCCCTCATTGCTACATGGGGATTCTACTGTAGTGAGACAAGAGCAGAATCCAGGGCCCAGTTAGGCAGTGAAGGTGGTAATAATCCAGGGGAGAGGTCACCAGGTGGCTTCAACTTAGATTGGCAAGTGTCGGTGTGTGAAGCTTATGGAAAGCTTTGAGGAAGAGAAAAACTAGCCAGCAATCATTCTAAGTCATTGGGGACCTGAAGTAACCCTTAATACCCTGGGCAGGGGCCCAGGAGCCACAGCAAATGGGGACCCTTTTTATTTTTAAAGGAGCAAGAGATATTTAGCCTCACCCCAGGCCTATCCCTGCTCTGGATTGGGGAGGCTTCCCAGTGTGGAGCTTTAGGGAGCAATGTGGGAGATTTGCATCATAAAATCATAGGAAGGGGGTCTTAAAATAATGGCCTTCCTCCCCTTTACAAAGGACAGACTGAGGCCAGACAGTGTGTCCCTAGGGCCAGCATAATGCTGAAGTCAGCAGAGGCCTTTGGGGAGGGCTCCCCCAGAGCCCATCTGAATCTGCAGGAGTAAAGTGCTTCTACTCACCAGGGAGGAAATGAGGACAGCTGTCGGTATGTGCCACCTCATTATTTATTTATTTAGGGGGATTGGCTGTTCTCTCTGCTCATCTTCATGTAACATGCCTCATTGCCCCCTGAAGGCCCTGAGAGATTTCTCATAGCATTTGTTTGGTTGAATTTGTTTTTGGAGTCTGGTTGCTCAGTAATCGCTCCCCTAAAAATACCAGAGAGGAAGTAAGTCATATTAGAAGCAAGCCAGCTGATGGCAAATCCAGGGCATAACTGGCATTGGCAGGTAGGGACCCCAGGAGAAGGCCCATATTTACCTCCCGCTTGCAGCCCTGTGCTCAGCTACATCAGGAATTGGGAGAGTGGCAGCCCCTGGCAAGGCAGAGACAAAGGAGGGAAGCTTGTGAGTAGAGCCTAGCGCCTGCTTGCAGGGGCACTGGCATCACAGTGGGGCGCCTCTCTTAAAAGGTCCATTACCCCCCACCCCACATATGTCTGAGGACGCAAGACCCATCCACCCAGTCCTAGTTCCCATCCCAGTCTAGACCCCACCCAGGTCTAGACCCCACCCCAGTCCTAGTCTCCACCCCAGTCTATACCCCACCCAGGTCTAGACCCCACCCCAATCCTTGTCCCCCTCCAAGTCCTAGATGCCACGTAGTCCTAGTCCCTGCCCTAGTCTAGTCCTAGACTCTCCTGGACTTGTACCCTCAGGAGTAGCTCATGCCACCCCCATTCTCTTTAGGTGAATGAGTTTTAACAGAGGCCTCAGGAGAGAGGACAAGAGCCCCTGGGATGTGAGGCCTTGGGCAGAGAGCAAGGAGGCATTGGCGAGAGTGGCTGTGTGGATGGGTGGGCGTTCCCTGAGGACCCGGTGCACCGGCCCTGCATTGTCTGCACCGCCCCTCGGACCTCTGGCCTGGGCGTGCCCACCCTTTGGCTGCCCTCTCAGCACTGGCACCTTGTTACATTTCATAGGCCAAGGGATTGTTTGCAGATTTCTTTGATCCTGAGGCACCCACCTTCTTCACGCTCTCTCTGGAGAATGTCCTGGCACGGCCACCCAGGACTAGGCTGAGGCAGCCAGACTCAGGTGTCTTCAGCCCTCCAACACTCAATGCCTATTTACAAACAAGTAGCGTTATTTCACAAAATTTCATTTTCTTTCTCAAACACTATTTTATGCCCTGTGTTGCAGCCCAGCTGCCATCCCAGGGATGAGGAGTGAGATGCAGGCCCCTTTCTGCCGTGAGGCTGCAGCTCTGTGGTCTGAAGTCCACTGGCCAGCCTGGCTCTTTTTGGTGCCCAGTTTGGGCCACTTCCTGTGAAAAGAGCCAAGGGACACTGGGCCTAGAGGACGCCACTTATGGGAGCCGCAGATGAACACCTCTGTGCCCAGTTTAGAAGCCCCTCAGGAGGCCAGGGCTGGAGGTATCACAGGCCCTGTGAGGCCTGGCCGGGACCAGGCACCTGGGGTCCTCCCTCTTTGATGAGAAGCCCCACCTTAAAGCACAAAGGAGCTGGAAGGCGAATCAGAGCGTATTTCCTTACACTGCAGGCTGTAGACCTTTGATCTTAAAGCTGTACAAATCAGAAATAAAATGTATTCAAAAGAGGGTTTGAGAAATTTGAGAGGTGGGTGGGAGGATAAGAGATAATTGTTGGAAAAGTGCATTATTTTGCCTGTGTTTGGGGAACCATGTCATGGAGGGTAATGATGGCACGTAACTCCAAAGTGGCAATCCACCGTCTGCCACTTGTTTGTCACTCAGCAAAAGTTCTTTTTCTCAGAGCTTTGGTGTTTCGTTTATAAAATGAAAATTAGAAAACTAATTAGATAGAGTAATTGTGAAAATTAAATGAAATAGCCGGTAAAGTGTCTAATCCTTGGCCTTGGAGAATAGTTATGCCTTTCCAGGTGATTGTCATGGTCATGGTAATGCAGGGCCTCCCAGTGTCACTTGTTGGTGTAGGCCTCACAGACCACAAGCTTGACTCAGGGAGCCATGTTTATATGGAGACCAGACTCCTTGAGCGGCTCGACCCCACCTCTTCATATTTTGTTATTCAGCAAATTCCTACAATGTCTGAGACATCACTCTTAGCTGGGATTCTGGGGAGGAAGATGAGGGCTGGGGGCACCAGTTCTCAGTGACCTGATAATGAATGTGATGGGGCCACAAACAAGTAAACAGCAGGCAGAATGGAGACGCTGTGGCGGGAGAAGTAAAGGCCCCACCTGTGGGGCTCCTAGCTCATCCAGGATGAGGGCAGCTCCTAGAGAATGTGCCACTGGGTCGAGATGGGACCTGGGGATGAGTGGGAGAGATGGCGGAGTGGAGATGGGTGAGGGATGTTGTGGTCAGATGGAATTGCAGGTGGCAGGGCCCATGGGCCACAGAGGGTGGTTCGGGGGTATTCTCACTATGGCTGGAGCATGAGAGATCAGTGGGGGGATGGGAGCAGGTCAGCAGGCACCTGGGCTTCCAGGCCCTGTGGGTGGAATTTAGACCTTCTCCTACAGGATGATGTGGAGCCACTGCAGGTAGGAGATGGGGAGTGCCCAGGCTGATGTGCACTTTCAAAAGCTCACTCAAGTGGAGGTACATCAGGAGGCAACCACCGTCCTCCTGGGAAGACGATGGACTGGGGAACTGGCAGTAAGGTTGGGAAAGAAGCAGGTGCTTTCCAAAGCTGTTTCAGAGCCTGGTAACAAGTTGGCTTTGATATTAAAGGACAGTCAAGTGTCCCAGGTTTCTTCTCTGGACAACTGGGTGAGTTTCTGAGTGCCATCCACCAAGACGGGGTGAACAGATGTGTGGGGACTTCGGGCTGTGTCTGAGGGCTGTGTCCCATCCAACAGACATAGACCGTTGGATTTGCGGGTCTGATGCTCAACAGAGAAAAGCATCTGGAGAGTCAGTGTCACCAACAGGCAGATGGCAACTGGCCAGAAAGAGCTTGTCAGAGGAGCCCTGGGGAGCCCCAGCCCATAAAGTCCAGGGGGGACACCCTCCAGGGAGACTGAGGCAGAGCAGCTGACATGGCAGAAAGAGCCAGGGGAAGCCAAGGAAGGGCAGAGTGCCAAGATCCAACCTCCCTGCTCCCTTCTCGCCTAATTCGCCTTCACCTCCTGCCCTGATCACTACGGGAGCCTCCCCACTGGTCTCTCCACTTCTTCTCTCACCTCACAGTCTGTCTCAACATAGCAGTCAGACTGCTGCTCTTAGTAAGTAAGTCGGCTCATGGCGCTCCTCTGCTCCAAAACCTTCGATGGCTGCCCAGTTCACCTGAAGTAAAAGAGAAAGGCAGTTCAGTCCCCTACAGACCCTCCAGGAACTGACTTCATCTCATACCACACAGCCTCTCCTCCCCTCCCCCTGCCCATGCCCCAGCTCTGCAGAGTCCTCCACACTGCTTTATGTCTGTTCTCCATAGACTTACCACCTTCCAATGTGCCACACAATTTACTTATTTACTATATGTATGATTTAATATCTACCTGCCCTTGTGAAAATATAGGTCCACAGGGCAGGGACCTTTCGTTGTTATCCCCCTACCAGTACCTGATACATACTAGGTGCTCAGTAAATTAATGAATGGAATGGGTCAATGCGGCAGAGAACTGAAGTCCTAAAAGGAATTAAAAGTGCCTGTGGGTTCAGTGGCAAGGTGCCATCCCTCACACTAGGTAGCATCTCCCTTGTAACTGGAGGAAGGTGGGAGGGGGCAAGGTTGGAAGCAGGCTAGTTTGGTGACTGAGGGCTGAGTGGCTGCCCACCTGGTGGCTTCTGTTTGCTTGGGTACATGCAGCCTATGTCATCAGCTAAAGGTGAGGGTGGTTGGAGATTTGAGGAGAACGGGAAGACTGAAACAGCTGCAGTGAGGACCAAAGAGGCAGCTTTCCACGGAGACTTAGCAGGTGTATGAAAGGCCCTCTTGAAGTTTGAAGACATACATTTGTGGTGACAGCTAGTGCTTATAAGATTTTTCTCTAGTAGTATTTAGTGGTTTGGATATTAGGCCTCAAAAATGCATACTGTTGGTCCAATCCAAGCTTGTGGTTTTTCCAGGAGAGTCCAATAGGAAGGCAGTGGTGCAAAGAGAGGGGTATAAGCGAGTATTGGAAGTGATGGAGAATGACCGTAAGCTGAGGACGAGGGAGGAGCTACGCATAGCAAAGCAGTAGGGGCAGTAGATGCAGACCGCCAGTGTTCAAATCCCAGCCCAGCCACTACCCACCTGCATGGTTTGTGCCTGCCTCTCAATTTATAGTGGCTGAGTGATTACACGCAGAGGTCAATGCCATTGAAAGAAAAGCTTAATGCTGGTCACAGAAATGAAAGGTGTGCCACACCATGCAAGGCCCCAGGGGGACATGCTAGGTTTGGTCAGGAGGCAGAAGGAGTGAAGGGAAAGCTAGCCATTACTGGGGTTTCTGCAGGGAAGGCAAGGCAGGACAAGTAGCAGCTTAGAATTGACTGGTTTGAATAATTCCAGCTTGCCTGGGCATGGGGACTGTTGCACTTGTCTAGTACCTGGCCCTGGGTGACATAGAACAGGAGGATACTAACACGGTGTGAGATTGAGATAAGGAGGTGGTTAGAGCATGCATTCTGGATCTCGGGATTGTGAACCACTTTGGCCATTAGTTTAGGCTAATTGTTTAGCCATTGGTTAATGGCTGCCAAATAGATACAGAATCCAAGAAAACATAGTTAGGACACTGGTGTCCTTGGGCAATTTTCTCAAACTCTCTTTGCCTCAAATTCTTTGTTTCTAAAATGGGGAACATCATAGCACATTCGTCATAATGTGATTATGTGATTACCTCATTATGTGATTGAGATAGTAATGAGTTAGTAAATGTAAAGTGCTTAAAACACAGTTAAGTGTTAGCTCTCCTTACTTTGTTACTATTACTCTATTATCACAGGCACTAAGGGGCCCGAGGCCCTCCTTCTGAATAAGTTTAGTAGGAGTAAGTGAATGAGAACCAGCAGAAAAGAAAAGGAGCCTGAGGTCAGAGTGGGTCGCTCTGAATGTGGCCAGGGTGTAACTGGAGACAGATTGCTGTGGAAGATGAAGTTCAGTGGCAGTAGGAAAGCTGGGACATTCCTCGGCACTGGCTCAACATGCAACTCACAAATTAGAATCACACTCTGTCCCCATGCACAGCCGGTGTTTTGCACCATCTGCTCCATCTGTGAAATAGTGGCACGAATACGGAACGTGGTAATAGAGGAGGAAAGGGCACTGTCCCTTCCTTGGAGGGTTAGGAAAGTGCTTCCTTAGGGAGGGTCCCTGGGCCTCAAAAAGTGAGTGGGGTTTTATGGGCAGAGGGAGGGCGTCCTGATGTAGGCACTGTGTGAGCAGTCGCTGAGGTTAGAATGGACAGGAGAGCATGCAGTGGAGTCTAACAGGGATGATGGGGGAGCGAAATCTGAATGTGGAGGCTTGGGCCAGATGAATAGAGGGAAATACTGAAATGGAGCGGTTGATATTCTGGTTTGGGTGCTGCCCTCTGTGTATAGGTGAGGCCTGGAAGTCTCGATGCTGGGTACTGAGGCCCATCATGCTATGTGAGGGGTGAACACTGCTTTAAAAGGAGTCAGCAGAACCAAAATTTGAGGAGCTCTGAATTGCACTGCACACTTTGCTAAGACCCTGCTGAGGATGAAGCCGTGTGTAAGTGAGCTGTAGTCTCATCTCCAATGTGCACACCTGGGAGAGTTTCCACTTTTTCCCCCTGGGAGATCTGGGCTGCCCACCAGTGTCCATCATGTCCACCTGGCTGGTGTCTCTACTCCACCACCTTGGGGGCCTTGGGGGTAGCTCAGCTCCCTCCAGCAGGAGACGCTAAACTTCCTTACCTCTGCCATGAGATGCATCCTTGTGAGTGGCCGGGGAAACACTGAACAACCCAAACAGTCAGCAAGAAATGCTCTAAGCTCATAAGTGCTGGGTGAGCGTGCACAACATCCTATTACCCCAGGAGCTACTGAAAAGCTAAGCACAGCAAACTTCCCGGGGCCCCTGAAGCATCGCTCCTAGCCGCATGTGGAGCTTCTCTGGCTGAAACTTCAGGTAATCTCCTCAGAGGGGAATGCGCTCTGACAAGGCCAAGGAGAGGGTGGCTGATTACAGGAAGAACGCAGCCTTTTTCATGAATATACCTTTGGCATGATTTGCTCTGAATAAGGATAATCATTTCTCACAATCTGGAAACCATGTTATGTAGAAAATTAAGATAAGTGCAAAACAAAGCAAGAGTGGGGAAAGAAAATATCTCATCTTAGAAACCCAGAATGCTGACAAAAAGATAAATTGGGCAACATGTTCCCCTGTGAAATTTGCATGAATGTGATTTCTCATGGTTATTATTCCACTAGTGATGCCTAATTTTTAAATCAATCATTTGATGTAGTCCCTTTGCCTAGGAGAAAAAAATCAAAATACCCATGCAAACTTTCATTGCCAATGAAAATCAAGCATCTCTTTGGCTTGATTTTACCTCTTAGAGAACCTATTTGTGGAGACATGAAAACCATCTCTTGAAATCCATATTCTAAGTTTTTGAGATTTTATGCTAGCCATAGCCCCCAGACAAGTGTTGTTAGCTTGGGGTCCACACATCTCCAAGGAGTCTGTGATAGAATCAAGAGGTCTGTAAACTTGGTCAAATATAAAATTCATGTGGATGTTCACTCATCTCAAACTGGTGTTAGCGATTGTGTATGTTTTTCAAAAGCTCCCCAGACCAGAGAAAACCTCTGACTTAGACCATCTGTATCCCAATAACCAGGACCTCAGAACTGGGGGTCAGTGGCACTGCTGAGAGGCTCCATCATAGAGAATCTTCTGGAAGTGTAAGTGGTGGGAAAGAGCAGGGGTTAAACGGAGCCAAGTTAACATTTGGGGCTTCACTTAACATGTGTGCCTAGGGGTGGTCAGTATTTCCCTGAACCTCAGCTTCTCATCTATAACTCAGGGAGCACCTGCCTCATGGGCCTGTCATGAGCGTGAAATAAAACAACATAATGCACTTTGCAGAGGCTGATACACAGTAGGTCTCAGCTGCCATTGGTGCTGTTGCTGATAATATAGTGTTCTTATTTGTGAGCCAGCAGCAATTCCAAGGCTGAGAAAGGAAGTGGTAGTTATAGGATGACAGGAAGACCTGACTCCCAGAGCTGCTCAGACATTTCTCCTGCAGGTCACAGTGCAGAGATGCTGCATGCAGTAGTCCCAGCATCAGCTGGCCCCTACCCCATGAGAGGAGGCTGACATGTCACCAGGAGTAGGGGGCTGTCTGTGATCATGATCCTGAGAGTATAGCGTTATCCCTGGCTGCCCCCAGATATGGCGTTATCCCTGGCATGCCCTCTTTGCATGGAACGTAATGTCTCATTTTGCCAAAGAAGCCCCCTCCTGTCTGCAGACCAGAAGCTATTTTTTTCTCCATATGGAAGCACTTTAACTCGCTTCTGTTTCTGAGAGGAGATTTAGAATGTTTTCCTAAAGCAGGCCTCTGAGATAATAACAAAAGGTGCTGCAGTTTCATGGGCACTGACTGCCTCAAATTCGTTGGAGGAAGGTTTTTCTTTACAGGCCGTATTCTAGATTCTCTAGAACCTTCTATTGGTTGTCAGCCCTCGCTGGGTTCCCCTAGGGCAGTGCCCTGTCATTAAATCCAGGGAAAATGTAGGAAGGCGATTGTATTAGTGTGCTAGGGCTGCCATAACAAAGCACCACAGCCTGGGTAGTTTAAACAACAGAAATTTATTTCCTCAC
>NW_017731750.1:1134917-1142937 GCF_001890085.2 Hipposideros armiger | reverse complement strand
TTGAAGCATGGAATTCCTGTATACATTTTAATATTCTACACATTTGCAAGTCAAAACAGGGGACAGAGAGTATATGGGGCAAGCCACTCTTGCCACTGGAACAAGCAAACCTCTAAATCTCAGTGGATTCACTGGAATTTTAATAAAAACCCATTGTGGATATTCATGGTTGGCAGGTAGCCTTCCTTGTCATTCAGGGACCTCGGCTCCTACCACACAGGGCTCTTCCATATTCACAGGTGACTTCCAAGGTCCCTGGGCAGTGGAAGAGAGGGTAGAGAAGGCACAGCAGCTTACCGAGCACCTCAGGCCATGGGTGGCACACCTCCCCTAGGCTCCCGTGCCCTGGTGAGGAGCCTACAACACACCTGGCTGAGGAAGCTGACGTGTAGCTGCCCACATCGCAGCCTCTGCCTCAGAGAGGCAGCAGGCACTGCCCTGACACTGGTACAGCCGGCCCCAATCTTTCTCATGGGTGGTGTCATGGCTGGGTTAGGTTTGTGATCAGATGATCATGGGCCCACGTAGAGCATCGCATGATTCGCTAGTTCTTCTGAGGACTGAAATAGAAGTTAGAATTCAATGACAAGGACTGAGATTTGCCATTTTCTCAGCATATAAGTATCCCTTCCAGTTATTAGGATCCTTTCCTGATCAAACCCCTAATATTTACATTTAAAAAATTGAAGAGATTGGGAAACCTACTGGTAACTCATCAAGCTGCAAGCCCCCAGTGGCAGGCCCACCACATTCACGTAGGAGAGTCACCGAGTGGTTCTGAGTTCCTTTTGGTGCCTAGACCCAAGTGAACCAGGGTCTGTGTTTGTCTTTCCCCTACTTTACATTTCCCAACATCCTCAAGAGCACTGCATCAAATGAAGGCTCAGAAGTTCTGGTCTTCAGACTCTCCTGTGGCGCAGCTCCCCACCCCCATAAGACCCCCTGCCCAGGTCCCATTGATTGTCGGTAACTATTGGGTCAGCCATTTTGTCCTGAGTCCCTGGGCCCTCATGCTCCATCCGCCAGCACAGAACATCGTCTCTGTCCCTTTGCTGGCTTAGAGTTCATCATCAGTTTCAGAAACCCCACATTTCCCTGACATCCATGGCTTCTAACCCAGTTACTAGTCCCACATTTTAAAAATTAGTTGACATTCTAAGCAGTTTATGCAAAAAGAAAAAGCTGGTATGGACTCATTAGGAAGAGTCTGAGGTGGCTGCAGCCTTGAAGGAAGCCTTGATGGGTGGCCCAGCTCAGGAAGGCAGGACCGGGTGCTCCCGACACATATGCAGCCTCTATCATGAACCTACTCTTTAACTAACTGGCTGCCTGCAAGAGACCCAGCGTCTCTGTATCTTCCAAGTGGAATGGAAATAGACTTGCCTTCTGTTTAAATGTAACTTACAGTTATTTTTCTCACTCTTTTCCTTGCTGAGCCTGGAAACTTGAGTGTGTGTTCACTTAGCAGTGTGGCACTCTGTGTGCACAGCTCACGGGGAAGGAAGTTGATCATGCCCCTCATCTCGGCTACAGGAAAAGCAGAGGGAGGAGCGAAGGGTCTACACCTGGACAACACTTCTTCAGGCTCCCCTACCACAAAGAGCAGTGTGTTGGCGATGCCATCCCTATAGGGACATCCAAATCTGCTATTTATAGATGGCAACAGCGATGGGTGACATGCTGGAGGCCGAGTACTCTGCCTGATTCCTCCTGCTTCTGCAGGGACCAGAGAAGAAGAGCATGAGTGACAACTTCTATGTCCCTGTTGATCCTTTTCCACTTCTGCCCTAGCAGGCCAACTACCCACATGGACTCCAGTTTAGGGCATCCAAACAGGGACAAGCTGGCTTCCTGCCAGGCCCCAGTGACCCACAAGTCCCTTTCTGTGAGCATCCAGCCCCCAGCACTGCCCTGTCTGCACCTGACAGGAAGTGTCTGTGGTCACAGTCTCAGGAGAACCATCCTCACGTCACCGTGGACTTCCGAGTGGTGCTCAGGGTCCCTCTCAGTTTCTCCTAAGTGGTTGTCCTTACTCTCTGAGCCTCCATGAATGCTCGACACCACTTTACAGGAGTTGCACCCTTGGAAATCCTCAGGCATGACCCCCTCGTGGAGGACAAGAGGGCTGAGGATCTGCTCGGCCAGTCGGGGCATGGCCCAGCCCACCAGAGAGCCCACATCCAATCGCAGCTCTCTGCCACAGGAAAAGCAGAATGTGCACAGAGGGACCCCAATGGTAAAACCTGCAGTCCTGCACCAGCGTCAGAAGGCCTCACTCTCCCTACAGTCATCAGGTCAACATCTCCAGCTCTCCCCTGCTGTGGTCAGCACGTGGAGGCCACGGTACCATTACTGCTCAGCACACAGCTTGCTTTCTCGCTGCACTGCTGGTCAGCAAATAGTAGCTAACATGAGTTTTGTTCAGCACTTACTGCGAGCCACCATCATGCTAGCGTTTTACATCCAGGACCTGGCTCCTTCCTCACAACAATCCTCAGATCAGGTGCTGTAAGTGATCAGCCACACTTCACGCCTGAGGGAACCAGTGCTCAGAGATGAGCCAGCAGCCAGGCTGTCATGCAGCAGAGCCAGAGGTGACGCCAGTGCTTCAGACCTAGCTCTGACTTTTCATGAGGACATGCTCTACAGCTGCCATGGAAATACCTTGTGGGAAGCGTCGAGCCCAGGGGCCCAGTAGAACATCAGCACTTAGTTCTGGGTAGTGCCTCTGGGGTCCTCCATTTCCACTATCCCTCATCTGCCTCTCTCTCTACTTCCCAGTTCTGCCACTGCCATTGACTCTGTGTTGGCCTCAGATCCTGGACTTGACAGTTTGTTGTATGGGGCTTCTCAAGTTCTGCCCCAATCAGCACATCTGCACTGATCCAGACCTTGGTGCACCCTCTGGATCCAAGCTTTGTGACCTTGAGAGAGGGGTTCTCACATCTCTATCCCCAATGAGGACTGACAGTGGGCCTCCCTCTGGCCTTCCCTGAGGAAGAGAGAAGGGTTTAGATGAGTAGCCAGCCAGGTTCTCTCCAAAGCATGTCTCAGGACGCCCCACTGGCTGCATGATAATGAGTGGGAGGTCCAAATTAGGTGCTGGCCATTGGACAGAAGGTCCATCTGGTGGGGCTGTGGTGGGCGGGTCAGTCCTGACCTCCCGTAGTCCTAGTCCCAAACAGCCAGCTGCTCTGCAGCCACTGTACCCTTCTGCAGACTCGTGGAGGTGATAACTGGCAAGTCCTTTTATTTAGCATGGACCAAGTTGGTTTCAGTGAGGGAGCTCACGCTATAGAGAGAGTGATCACAACCTTGAGGGCCTCTGAACCATGGTGCTGGGATACATTCCAAAGCCTGTAGACATTCCAGTCTCCTTCCAGATCACTGCATGTGATCGCACAGCTCTGGCCCTCTGGTGGTAAAGACACAGTTAAATATAATTCATTTTCCTCCTGTGGTTAAGCATAGTTTATCTACAATTGCAACCTACAACTCCTCTTTAATCCTAGGCAAAATGCAGACTAAATGGCGGTAGAAACTGGGTGCAGATAGGGGAATGAAGGCAATGTTATCACCTGTCTCCTCCTGGCTGCTTTCGCACCAAGGTTCTAAAGCGATCTGCAACACTTTCCTAGAATTCTAATTTTAAGCTCTAAGGAAAGAGCAAAGATTGTGAGTAGGATCCCTGTCTAAATTATCTTTACATCCCTGGCAGCATTTAGCTGTGTGCTCTGGTCTTAGCAAACATGTATATGGTACTGAATTGAATGACTCAAGAAGGTACATTATTTACAAGTTAAAGACATCAATCAGGCTGGGGTACTGGGAATGCAAAGAGGGAAAACATGCTTAATACCTACTTAGCTGGAGCTGCTCTCACAAAGGGAGGGACTGTCCAAAGGAAGGAGTTTGTGAATGGGGCAGAGATAGGACAGAAACAGGAGCAGAGACAGCTGACATGGGGAAGTCCTGAGTGGTAGGGAAAGGGATGCAAGGAAAGAGAGGAAGGCAGAGGAGTGAGGAGAGGCCAGCCCAGCCATCCTGAAAGTGCTTGACTGAGGCTACTTTGGGCAATTTTTCTGACATAGAAGCCCAGGCCCTCTCTGACAATAACATGCTATCAGGCTGGGAAGGAAAACGGGGGTAAATTTTAAACTGGTGCGCATAGGCCCAATATTATTTTTTCCCCAATATTATACTTTTAAGTGCATAAGCAGCAGCAACAAAACATCAAACGAAAAGAAAAAAGCTCTTCCAGCACCTCCTCCATGCTCAATAAATCGAGCTGCTTTCAGCATGAGTTTTTTTCCCCCTTTGAATCACATGTCATTTATAAGCTTCATTTTAATTCCTCATCTTGTATTAAGAGAAATGGCTTACATCGACTGGCAATAGAATCCAGGTATTTAGGGCTTCTCGTCACTGTGGTAGTTAAATTAAGATATGTCTTGAGGTCCATATTTGTGAATCCTATTTCTGAGAAGCAGCAATAAATAAAGCAGAAGATTGAAATTGAATTTTCGTAAAGGACTTTAGAAGGAAAGCTATTATGTGTCTGTCCAATTTTGTGGGATAAAATGTGCATTTAAACTGGGAAAAGCCAGCTCACCATCCCCAGGATGTCAGAGGAAGAGCGGTGGTCCCTCTGGGTGCCCTGATTTTTGGAAGCATGAACCCAGGCCTCTGGGAAGTAGGTTATCGGGTAGTCCCTAAAAGGATTGGTGGGATGGAAGAAACACATTAAATGTTCTCTTGGCCAGAAATCCCTGTTATTTTGAAAAGATTTTACCAGCAGACAAAGGCTAAAGTTTGCTTGTGTTTGGATTACTAAATGGGGTTATTTGTGTAATTTCCATGTTAAATGTTGTTTTCAACAATGTAAATTGGTTTAAATAATTTCTAAAGTTGACTTCAGTCATGTACCAGGAAGAATTCCTGTCTGTGGGAAGGAGACATCTGAGAGACTCTACCTTCCTAAGGGAAGGACAGGAGAGGCCCCACTCCAGGGCTCCAGGTTCTGTGGGGTCAGATGCATTAGGTCAGGCCTTGAAAGGAGCCCAAGCAAGTAAGAACCCTGGAGCTGAAGGTCAGGTGCATCCACCTCTCCTCGGGTGATGCCATTGGGGCTGCAGGAGTGGGTGTGGCCCCAGAACACTTTATAATCCAGAATGTCAATATCTGCTGATCGGTCACAAACCACAGGAGGCCATCAGTGTTTATTTAATTCTGGGCTCTTTGCCTTCCCTCTCTCTACGTTTTTAAAGGGGTAAGCATTTTTTTCTCTTATACTCCAAATCTACATGACAAAGTATAGAGAAAATTATGTTTTCTCCTTTGGAAACCCAAGGCGCCCCTGTACTTTGACTAAGAGGTAAACCAGTGATCTAGACCATATGCCTGATTCACTAGTTAGGGGATTCCTGGTGGTCTCCAGATTGTTCCTCAAGAAAGTTACCACTTGAGTGGGCAACCTAAGGAAGCTGGTGTCCACCACTAGTGACGCCCCCTGGCCCTTCAGCCTGGGGCTGTGGTCTGTGGTATAGAGAATGACAGACTCTAAATGCCAGAGATGAAAGGAGCCTCAGAGATAACCTCCCCCCTCATGTATAGATGGAAGTTGGAGTTCGGGGGAGAATGTGTGTGCCCAAATTCTGGGAAAAGTGGAGCCTGTGGCCTTTCCTCACTAGACAGTGAAATGGTTGACTGCCCCTTCAGTATCTCTCAGCTCATGCTAGAGGATGCGTCCCAGGTGGGTCTGGGGGCAGGGTGGGGGCTGGCCAGTTGGTGGTGACCACTGCAGGTTGGGTTCACATCACCAGTCAGGGTGCCAAGGAACAGCAGTGTTCCCAGAACTGGGGAGAGAAAAAGGGGGTGGTTCTAGGTTTGTGGGAGAAGGTGGAGAGACTCCACCAGGTCTCCCTGGTGTTGACTCCCATAGTAAAGGCCCTTGATCGATCTGACTTTCCTTTCTCTGCCTGTCACATTGTATCTTCAACTATTTCCATTTCTTCTTAATTTTGTTCTTCCTTCCCTCCCTCTTATGCCCCCTCTCCAGACATTTCCCATGCATATGTACTCCAGCCCCTCTCACCACTAATTAATGCCTTCACATGCTCATCCACTGAACAAGAATTTATCAAGTTCTTTTTTTTTTTTTTTTGGTTTGTTTTTAGCTGAACCATCCTGCCACCTGTTGGCAGCTCAGCTGCTGTTCAGCTCGGGCCAGAACTCGAACCGCTGTTGCTCAGAGCTCAAACTCTTGAGCGAGCTCTTAACCAACTGAGCCACTCTGCCGGCCCCTTTATCAAGTTCTTACTTGTGTGTCAGGCACGGTGCTGGGCCATGAGGACACTGGAGGATATGGGTCCTGTCCTCATTGAGCTAACAGCCTAGTAAAGAAGAGACAAAGCAATATGCTCACAAAATCACAACTGTGGTTAGTGCTACACGAGCATGTAAAATGGGCTCTGACTTTATGGGGGCTTCCCTGAGGAAGCAATGCTTGAGCTAAAAGATGGAAGTAGGAGTTAACTAGGTGGAGAAAGGAGGATGGTCCCAGGCAGGGGGACAGAAAGACCCCGAGGCTGGGAGGAAAGTGATGCATGGAGGAATAGGGAGCAGGATTGTGGGGAAGCTGCAGAGATGATGCTGGTGGGGTGAGGCGATGCCAGTCCTTGAAGGCCACGGTAAGGTAAGTCCTTTCTCAGAGCAGTGGGAGCGAGCGAAGTGTTCAGGGCATGGCGTGATCAGATCACTCCACCTGCTGCTGAGTGGAGGTTGGATGGATGGAGCTGGAGGAAATGGTTGCTGTAGTCCAGGGGTTGGCAGCTTGGAATGATGGAGGTGGTCTGGCGGTCGTGCTGGGTGTGAAGGCAAGTGGGTAGAGTTGAGCCATGGCTAAGAGGCATCGTCTGCAGGACTTGGCAATGGATTGGCCAGTGCTGAGGAACAGACTGCTCAGGATGGCACCTGGGTTTCTTTATGGCTCTTGTAGCTTCCTGTTCAATCTGAATGATTGGAGAGTGGAGTGGGGAGAGGGCTCTGGTCCTCCGCCTATAACGGCATCCAGAGAGCACTGCCCCAGATGGTGCCTGCAGCATCTCAGGAAAAGTGGCTTTGACACAATCATGGCGCCCAGTGTTCACACTCTAATGACAGAGTTGAAAATTCTCCTAGATTGCTTTGGTCCCAAAGTTACTCATCCTGCTGATTTTGATTAACACCTGGCCTCTAACCATAGTAGGGTAAGACTAGACCTGGAATATTGGAATTTTGGCAGTGGCTTCCAAAGTGGGCCACACAAAATTATCTATTGGGGTATAAGGGGAATCTAGTAGTGCTTTGCTTCTTACATCATTTAAAATTTTTCCATATATGTAAACTTATCATGTGTAAAATATATTAGTACAGGAGCATGTGCATATGGTTTGAAATGGATAAAGTAAACTTACTGGAGGAAGCGCTTTAATTTTCTTTCCAGATGAGAATGTATATCACAAGTGTCTGGAAGCCACTGCCTGTAATAACTGATAGAAGCTAAACAGTCATGTTGGCTTCAGCTCCTTGGCCTCCTCCACATCCTTGCCAATACTTCGTTGATTTATTGATGATGGCTGTTCTGACAGGAATGACGTGGTATCTCATTGTGGTTTTTATTTGCATTTCTCTGATGATTAGCAATGTTGAGCATCTTGTCATATGTCTATTGGCCACCTGTATGTCCTCTTTAGAGCAATGTCTATTCAGGTCATCTGACAATTTTTAAATTGGATTGTTTGGTTTTTTGGTGTTGAATTGTATGTATCATTGGCAAATATCTTCTCCTATTCAGTAGGATGCCTTTTTGTTGTGTTGATGGTTTTCTTTGCTGTGAAAAAAATGTTTTTAGTTTGATGTAGTCTTGTTTATCTTTCTTTTATTGCCCTTTCCTGAGGAAACATATCCAAAAAGACATTGTTAAGACCGATGCCAAAGACTTTACTCTCTATGTTTTCTTCTAGGAATTTTATTGTTTCAG
>NW_017731750.1:1069115-1134796 GCF_001890085.2 Hipposideros armiger | reverse complement strand
CAATACCACTTATTGCACAGACTGTCGTTACCCCAGTGTATGTCTTTACCTCCTTCATCACAGATTAACTGCCATATAGTGAGGATTTATTTCTGGGCTCTCTATTTTATTCCATTGATCTGTATACCTATTTTAATGTTAGTATCAAACTGATTTGATTATTGTAGCATTGTAGTATAGTTTGATATCAGGAAGCATGATGCCTCCCACTTTATTCTTTCTCAAGTTTTCTTTGGCTATTCAGGATCTTTTGTGGTTCCATAAAAATTTTAGGATTGGTTGTTCTAGTTCTGAGAAGAATGACATTGGTGTTTTAATTGAGATTGCATAGAATGTGCATAATGCTTCAGGTAGTAAGGATAGTTTAACAATATTAATCCTTTCAATCCATGAGCATGGTATATTCTTCCATTTATTTGTATACTCTTCAATATTTTTCTTATAGTTTTCAGAGTAGGGGTCTTTCACTTCTTTAGTTAAATTTATTCTTAGGTATTTTAGGCTTTTGATGCAATTGTAAATGGGATTGTATTTTTAATTTCTCCTTCTGATCATTATTGGTAAAAAATGCAACAGATTTCTTTACACTTGTTTTGTATCTTGCAACTTTACTGAGTTCATTTATTAGTTCTAATGGGTTTTTTGTTTTGTTTTGTTTTGTTTTTTTTTTGTGAGACCTTTAGGGTTTTCTATATATAGTATCACATCTGCAAAAAGTGAGATTTTGCTTTTTCCTTTCTGATTTGGGTAACCTTTATTTCTTTTTCTTGTCTGATTGCTATGGTGAGGACTTCCAATACTCTATTGAATAGAGGTGGTGATAGTGGGCATCATTGTCGTGTTCCTGATCTTAGAGAAATAGCTTTCAGCTTTTCATCATTGAGTATGTATTAGCTGTGGGTTTGTCATATATAGCCTTTATGTTGTTGAAGTATGTCCCTTTTGTACCAACCTTGCAGAGAGTTTTTATCATAAAAGGATGCTGAATTTTGTCAAATCCTTTTTTCTGCATCTATTAAGGTGATCATATGATTTTATCTTTTATTTTGTTAATATGATGTATCACATTAATTGATTTACAGATGTTGAACTATCCTTGTATCCCTGGGATAAGTCCCTCTTGGTGATGGTGTATAATCCTTTTAATGTGATTATCTCTTTTGCCTCCAGAGGCCCTGGTAGGTTTGGGCAGGCTTTCTGGTCTAGTGAATAATGTTACCATTGTATATCAAGCTACTCAAGCAAGAAATCTAGGACTCATTTTGATCCTACTTCTTCCTCCCTGCCATATCCAATCTGTTAGTGATGGTTGCCTATTAACAACCCTGCAATCTGTCCACACCCCTAGTTCTATTCTGCTGCCCTAGCCAATGTTACTGTACTTCTTCCCAAGATGACAGTTAGACCCTCCTACTTTCTCTGTCTCTCCTCTCCTCACTGCTAATATGTTCCCTACACTTGATCTTTTCAAACCAAAATCCTTCAGCATTTAGACCAAAGGCCAATTTTCTTCATGTGGCCACAGGCCCTGCTGGGGTGAACTCCACCTGTGCCTCTAGCTTCTTTTCACACTACTCTTCTCTCTTCCACCCCTGAGTTCCAGCCACATGGCTGTTCTTTCAGTTCCTTAAATATCTCATGTGTATCAGTTAAGTTTCTATAAGCCCAAATTTAGAGGCTTAAAATAACAATGGATTTGCTCACAATTCTGGGGTTTGGCAGTTTGGGCTGGGGGTCAGGTGGGTGATTCTTCTCTCTCAGTGGCATTGGCTGGGGGTGTCTGGTCCCTCCTGGCCTAGTGCACATGCCTGGGGCCTCAGCTGGGAAGACTGCAAGGGCTGGACCCCCCTTGCTCCATCGTCTTTCATTCTCAGCTCCTTCACAGCAATGGCAGATTCAGGATTTCAAGAGGGAGAAACTGAAAGCTTCAAAGCCCCTTGAGAGCTGGTCTTAGACAGTGCAAAACATCACTTTTACTGCATTCTATTAATCAGTGCAAGTCATAAGGTAACCCCAGATCCAAGAGGAGAGGAAACAGATCCAACCTTTTGATGGGAGGAGCAAAAAAGTCACATTTCAAAGGAACATGGGAGGAATTGTTGCTCCCATCTTTGAATACAGTCCACTGCACCATGCTTTCTCCTACACAAGGTCATTGTAGCTGTGCTGGCTGCCTCTGTGCCTGGGGCCCTTGTCCACTTTCTCCACTTCTTTGACTAAGTTAGCTTAGGCTAGCCCTCAGATTTTGCAGTAAGTGTCCTACCTTAGGGATGCTTTCTCTAAGCCTGTTGGCCACCTTCCTTTGTTGAATGCCAGTTTTTCTAGCACTTTGTTGCTTTCCTTCATGAAAGTTAGCTTCATTTCTGATGATCTGTGATGATTTAATTAATAAAAGTAATTAATTGAGTTTAAATAATTAACAACTAATTTAATTAATGTGTTTCCCTTGTAAGATCATCTACTTTGTGAGAGCAAGGACCTATCTGTTGAAGCTCCCCATTTCATTTCCATGCTAGAAAGTGGCTCTAAATGAATATTTTCTGGATGAATAAATTAATTAATAACTGTTCCTGGAGTTATCACACCTCCTGATGGCCCATTGCTATTTATACATGGCTCTCTTCCTACTTCCCTAGCATAGGCTCAACAAAAATTGTGCCATTGGTTCTCTGCTCCAGGGACTGGTCCCAGAGCTTAGAATGTGTCTTCCTTCTTCTGGCCCATTTCAGCCCATCTGGAGGGCCTACTCCCTCTGTGGAGGATCCCTGGGCCCGTAATGCTTTTCTAGGGGGCTAGTACCCTCTCTTCTTCCTCCTTGGCATCAGAGATGTGTCACAGTCTTTCATTCCAATCTTTCTATTTGTTTCCCTTAGACATCATTTCTTCCCATCTGTATAGGACCTCACCATTTTAGCTGATAAACAGCAACATGGAGAACAGATCCTCCAGACCCTTCCTTGGTATCAGCTGTACTTGGGACGCATGTAGCTAGTTCTTATGTGTGGCAGAAGGATAAACTAGATCACTCTCTGTTTAGGGAGCTCCCCTTTTGTTTTCACACCTCTCACGTAGAGCCAGAGGTGAGCTGAATTACCGGTCCTTCTGGAATACCCCTAGCAGCTGCCTTAGCTAACCTGTTGCTTTGTTTCTAAAGCATTCAGCCTGCTTTCTTGAATTTCTTCACTTCTACTCTCTAGGCTCATTCACTTGACCATGGACCGACTTCACATCAACTCGTTACCACTTGGAGCCAGCCCATGCCGTGACCATTCCTGGGCAACTCAAAGCACAGCCTGCTTGTCTCACTGGCTCCTTCCAGTTCCCTGTGCAGTGCTACACTGCCAGATCACTTTGTGCAGTAGAAGGCTAACCTTGACACCCCTAAAAATGACACCCTTAACCTTGAGGGTGTTGTTGGTGTCACCTCAGACCCACAGAGCTTTCTTCGGCCGTGTGTGCACACCATGTTCCCCTCGCTCACCCCGGCTACAATGCAAGTCAGAAGTGCTGACCAGGCCCTGAGTAAGGTGCAAGCTGTGGCTGAGGAAGGAAAGCGTGAGGGCCCAAGGCCACAGGTCAGCTTGGCCTGGATAGCAGGCCTCAGAGTTGCAGTGCCCACCAAGCAAGGGCTAGCCTGTTGTATGGCACGTGGCTAAGGTTGTGGTTCTGGCTCCCCCACTTACTGACTGGGGGTTATTAACAACTTAATCAATCTCTAAGACCTCCATTTCCTCATCTGTGGGAATTTCATGAAGCAGTTAGTGTTTTGTGATTGATTGTAACTATTTTTCCAGTCCCGGGATCTAGAGCAGGCAGAATGGGGACACTCGCCTCTCTGAGGGGAGTTGACTGCAGAAGTGGAGGAAGGAGATGGATAGGACAGAGAGGAGTTCTCTGGACCTGTTCCAGCGCTGGGCTGCCCCTCAGGGCCCAGGGGATGGGCTCAGTTTTCCTCCCACACTCACTGGGTATTTGTGTATGTTTCTCTTTATTTCTTTCCCTCTCTCCCTCCCTCTTTTCCTCCTTTCTTCTTTCCCTTTCTTCCTTCCTTTATTTTTTTTTTATTATTTTTTTTAATCTTTGAGTTGCCTCTTCTGCCTGATAGTTCCAGGGTGGTTTGCAGCTTGAGTGTTGCAGTGATGTCATTTTTTGTCTCACACAAGATGTGCTCCTGCTGGTTACCCATGCTCATGACCCTAAATCCAGTCTGCGTCACTGGAGGTGACAGGCTGAGGTGCAGACCTACCAGGCAGGCACAGGCTGGTAACAAGAATGTGCTCCAGGCGGAGAGGATCTGTGATGATGTTGCAGGCATCTGGGCCAGTGCCCACCATGATAATTCACTCTAGGTTTTCTGGGCCCAGTAGAGGGATGTACCTGCAAGATGCCAAATAGTCTGAGAGCCCCTTGCCACTCCTCAGACTATACTGGAAGAGTTTAGTGCCTCTGAGTTGGTGCCCACTGAGCATGCCAACTGATACCTGCGGGAGACTCCCACAGGTCCAGGGGTTCCCTCAGGTGGAGGTGGCGTCGGCGAGGAAAAGAATAAAAATGCGCGGAGACACAGGAGCACTTTTTCAAGAAGAGAAGTGTCTCACTTTATTTTTACAGCATGTCCCTTTTATACTGGGCAGTTGACCTTTTCCAGAGTTAAACTTTTGCCCTTTTGGAAGTTGTTTTTCTCAGAGCTTTTCTTCCTCCTGATGTTTCTGTTACAGGGTACAGCCTGACCTGTTCTATGCTAATGACCAACTTATCCTAACAATGTTTCCATTTCTACCAATAATGGCCAGAGCTGAGTTCCTGCCTTGGTGCTTAAAGAATGTTTACTACTTAGCAATTATTTCAAACACGACTGGCTAAACAGGATCTTAAGAATTATAAGGTGCATAACTTGTCTATCCCTAAGAATCTATCACTAAGAAACTAACAGTAAAACAGAATTATCATAATATGTCCAAAACTCACTTATTTGGTTAAAGTAAATAAAACAATCAATATAAGAAGGGGTGTAAGATCTTTATCCTACTGGGGGCATCCAAAGGGGAATTTAAATTTTCCAAAACATAAAGCAGTATCTGTTTCTCAGTCAGAGCTTCAGAATTTGTCACAATAGCAGTGCGCTTGGCCATGTCAGACACTGCGGCGCAGCCGGCTCCCAACAGATACCCACACGGCAGCACCCAGGACCAGTAGCCAGGGTCCCTGCCACACAGGACAGACATATTGCGCTACCTGCCTCCCAGCATAGAACACCTGTCATTTAAGAGGTATGGGATCTGATATAGGGTCCAACCTGGCTCCTCTTAACTCTCACCTCCACTTCTAACAGCTCAGGCCACTTGAACCCTTTTGTGAGCCTAATGGCACCCTAGGCTTTGGAACAATACTGGCCTTGCTCTGGACTGCTTACAGAGGATTGGCAGCAAGTCGGCCTGGCTGTGGGTTCTGTTTCCACATGGAGGTTGTGTTCTCATGCCTGGGTTTCCAGCTTTGGCTGAGGCCCATCTTATACGTGCATCTGTGATCCCTGCTTGGTACCCCACCGTCACAGAGCTCTGCTTTACTTTCATCAGTCTTCTGAAGCCTCCCCAACATGAAATCCATCCCTAGAGTTTCTTTTCCCCATCTCTCTGTGGATTTATTTATCTATGTGTCAATTTATTTATTTTTGTCACAGCTTTGTTGAGATATTCACAGACCATTATAATTCACCCATTTAAAGTTTACAACTCAATGGTTTTTAATATATTCAAAGAGTTGTGCAGTGATCACCACAATCAATTTTAGAACATTTTCATCACCCTAAAAGGAAACACCATACCCACCAGCAGTCACTCTACCTTCCTCGAACTCCATCCCCAGAGCTAGGCAACCACCAGTTTATTTTGTGTCTCTATGGATTTTCTTATTCTGGATTTCTCATGTAAATGGAATCATACAATATGTGGTCCTTTGTGACTGGCCTCTTTCACTTAGCATAGTGTTTTCAAAGTTCACCCATGTTGTATCATGTATCAATATTTCATTTATTTTTATGGCTAAATAATATTCCATTACATGGAAATGCCACATTTGTTTATCAATTCATCAGTTGATGAACATTTGCTTAATCCAAGGTCATGAAAACTTGCCCTTGTGTTTTCTTCTAAGATGTCTATAATTTTAGCTCTTCCATTTAGGTTT
This sequence comes from Hipposideros armiger, assembly GCF_001890085.2. NCBI lineage: Eukaryota > Metazoa > Chordata > Mammalia > Chiroptera > Hipposideridae > Hipposideros > Hipposideros armiger. The sequence goes on along the minus strand of NW_017731750.1, from coordinate 1,128,610 downwards.
TTGATCCACTTCAGGTTAATTTTTGTATATGTTGTGAAGCAGTGGGTCAAATGCCTTTTTTTTGCATGTTTTCCCAGTAAAATTTGTTGAAAACACTATTCTTTCTTCCACTGAATTGTCCCCCTTGTTGAAAGTTGAATCTTTAGATCAATTTGGGGAATACTTAACAATATTAAGTTTTCTAATCCATGAATATGGGGTGTCTTTCCATTCTTTCCCTGAATCTTGAAAATATCAAATGTCACGTAACTGTGGAACTCTGTGTCATTGTGTATTGCCCATCCCTGGAAATTTAGCCACCTTGTTTTACCCTGTAAGGTCTCTTGCTTCTATTCCCCACAGGCATCTGGCCATATTTTGCCTCCCTGACTGGGCTTCCATCTAGTGCATCTGCCCCAACCAATGGAGGCACCTCATTATCAGGCCCCAATTCAGATTTGTCTGGACCACCCACTGTGTACCAGTCTTTTAGCTCTCAGTCTCCTCCTTGAAGAAATGAGCAAGGTGAGAGAGGATTCTTTTTGTGGGGAGAATTTTCCAGTGGTATCACTTCCCTGTGGTACAACCAGAGTTGGCAAATAGAAAAACACACACGTGAATTGTGCCACCATATTTAATCAATAAATGTCCAGGAGAGGTGTACAAATACTCAAGAGGGCCTCAGTATCCTTGAGGTGGGGGTTTCTGAGAGACTAAAGGTAGAACAGCTTGAAGTGACTCAGGTTGGGACAAGCGTACATTGTCAGGGACAAGCTGAGTCAGCTTACCAGCACACTCTCATTTATGGAGTGTATACAAAGCCCTCACAGCGGGATAGCCTAACAGGTCCTTGAAACTTCTCTGTGTCTTCTTCCTTCTCTCCCCTTCTGGACAATCAGAGATATGTTGTTTTTCCTGCCTGGGACTTAAGTAGTTGGCTGGTCCAGGGTGCAGGGTCTTGAGCCTGGATGCCTTCCATGCCTGGGCAGAGGGTGGCACATGTCACATCCTCAGGCTTTTGCATCTTTCAAAGGCAACTATCATTTCAGTCTCCTACCTGAATATTTCAGCAACAGGTGATGGCTGCACATGATCATGCTGGGGCAAATGTTTCCAGAAAGCTGAGCATCTGTGCACTTAGGCCTCCACTGTTTACAGAGCTTGTAAACAATGCAGAGTTAGACCACCATACACCTGGTGCTGATAGGAATAAAGACGGGCTGGGTTTTCGTTTGAATTTTCCAGTCTAAGTCTGTAGGGCACAGCTTCAACCAAGCAGGAAAGAAAACCTTACTGGATGCCAACCGTGCCAGTGGGAACTCAGAACACCCACGTGTCACCAGGAGCACCTTAGGTTTATCAGCCTCTCTTTCCCCGAGCTGCATTTTATTATCCTAAGCTACTGTATCTATAAACATTCCCCAAGCCTTCTTTTCTACCTGTTTTAGGTTAGCTTAGGCTGTGCTGCAGTAACAAACCAACCCTGGACCCTCACTGGCTTTACATATTAATACACATTTCTCACTCATGCAGAGTCTCCTAGCCATTGTGTTTGGGCCTTAGGGGAGGGCAGTGGCCACTGGAAATTTCTCTGTCGGACTGACGATGAAATCCTTGCGCCTCCAGGTGTGGCTCTGCGGGGGCAGCATGGAGGTCCTGCCTTGCTCGCGGGTGGCCCACATCGAGCGGAAGAAGAAGCCGTACAACAGCAACATTGGCTTCTACACCAAGAGGAACGCTCTCCGGGTGGCTGAGGTCTGGATGGATGATTACAAGTCTCACGTGTACATAGCATGGAATCTGCCCCTGGAGGTAGGGCCCGGCAGCCCTCCCCATCACCTAGAACGCGGATCCTTGTGTTTGACAGGTCACTGATCCCTTTAATAAGCTGAAGTTTCCTCCCCGGAAATAGGCTCATGCTTGCAAAATTATGAGTGCATTTTGAAGAGTCCACAGATCTCTGGGTTTTAGAATGAAACATCTCGAAATCCATTGGCAAAGATGACAAGGGTCTTATCGTGTTAATCCCAGTCTTATACTAATCTGAATGCCCCGCTCCTGAACACGCATTGTGTCCAGAAGATTCTGGTCGAGCTTCTGGCAGCAGACCCTGTCTTCTGCTCTCGCTGTGTGCCCTCCTCTAAAGCTCCAGCTCTCCCAGGACTTGTGCCTTCACTGTAGCCTTGTTTCCATGGCTATTAAACCTCCCTCCACATTCTGCCCAGAATATAGCCTAGGAAAATTCCTGTGTTACTGCAACCCTTTGAATCCCAGCTCTGCCACTTACTAGTTGTGAGATCTTGAATAAATTTACTTATATTGTCTCTGTACCTTGGGTTCCTCAGCTATAAAATGAGGGTAATAGCAGGTCCTCCTTCCTCGCATGGTTGGGAGAACTAAATCTAAAATACTGAATCTAAGTAGAGGTGACATACTCAGAGCAGTGCCTGGCACTGGACATGGAAGTGTCGGTGAGCATTGCTTGTCCTCCACAGCAAAGTGGGGTCACCTGAGCCCTGAGCCACAGCTGGACTGACCTCCTCAGCCAGAGCACCGGAAGGTATCTGAGCCATGCTTTGAGAGAATTGCTTAAAATTGCCCCCACTGAGAAATGGGATCCCCTGTGTTTCAGGAGGCTGGAGCCCAGAACAGCAGAAATGCAGCTGAATTATGTGCAGGTCTGTGGATAAAGAGGATAAAAGTGAAGCATTTATATCATTGCTGTTACAATTATAGAAATAATGTCCTAAAACACTGAAAACTCCCTTTGGCCATGTAGCACTTTATAGCTGTTACACTCTTAAGTGATTTTGCATGTTGTGATATGATAGGCAACATTTGTTGAGCCCTTACTATGTCCCAGGCACCAGATAAGTTCCTTATTTTCAGTATCTCATTTAGCCCTCATAACAACCTCATGACTCAGGAGCCATCTGCCTCAGTTTCTTCATCTGTATAAAAGAGATTATTAACATGTATCTCATAGGACTCCTGTGAAGCTAACAGTGAGGCTTAGAACAGAGCATAGCAAATATTAAGTACTCAGTCTAGCTTGATATGAACGTAGTGTGATGCCCATCTTATAGATGGGTAAACCAAAGCTCTGGGGTTAAGAGCAACTTGCTCACGGTCTTGCACCTAGCACATGGCAGGGCAAGGATATGAACTCTCATCTTGGTTCGCCTCTGCCCACAGCCTATGACATCAGTAGGATAGGGGTTATTTTTCCTGTTTTGCAGATGGGGCATTGTGACCTAGAATGGTGGTGTGACTTGCCCAGAGACATAAGAATCAGGGCTGTCGACAACTACCCCAGTGCTTTCTCCATCATTACTAACAACCTTGGTCCCTAATGCTGGTGTGCCCTTCCACGCTTTTCACAAATGACCATTCTCATTAATCACACTAAGTATATTAAAACAAAGAGTTCAATATTGCTGCCCAGGTTTGCCTTTGAATTTTAATGTTTGACATTTAAAGAGATTTTCCTTTGAAATCATTTGGCTGCCAAAGAGGAAATCTTAATGAGATAATTTGAACTCTTCTCCTCGGCCCCAACATGCTGCCTGGCTGCTGGCCTTTGTCGGGAGAGCGTCCTGCCTCTGCCAGTTCAAGACCATCTCACGGCTGAGTCTGTGGAGTCATATTTCAGCTACTTTATTTTCGCCGTCAGCACACAGCAGCCCATTACAGGTTCATTTCTGTAAAAACAGAGTGAATTATTCATTAGAACATCATTACAAGCTTTTCAATGGAAAATTATTTTCACTTCTGCATAAATGAACTTCACAAAGAGCCAACAAAGGGGGAAATTACACACGTGTAGAAATGAAAGACAGGAGGTGGTTTATAGGCATCTATTTTCTTGTCTTAGTCAAATAATTCCTCTCATAATTGGCTCGGATAGTCACTGAAGAAGTGTGGGAGAGACGGAGCTGGAAACATAGGTTCCCATCAGTGTGTCTCAGGGTTCCTTTCACACAGCAGTGATAAGGGCAGCTGACATTGGGGACTGTGTGCTGTACTCAGGGGACAACAGTGTCTAGCTTTGAGCCAGATGATCAAGTAGATCCCCTTAATCCGACCTTCTGAGCAAGCATGCAGAAAAATTAAGGTTTCTTTCTGATGGTTTTCCCGAGGGTGACACCACCTACCCTTCTTTTTGGCCAGAGCTCCCCAGTCAGTAATGCCCTTTGCTTCTCTCTGTTTTCAGAATCCAGGAATTGACATAGGTGATGTCTCTGAAAGAAGAGCCTTAAGGAAAAGTTTAAAGTGTAAGAATTTCCAGTGGTATCTGGACCACGTTTACCCAGAAATGAGAAGATACAATAACACCATTGCATATGGGGAGGTAATTAAGACTACGCATGCTCTCAGCTTAGATGGCTGTGCAATGGGTTGTGGATTGCTTTGATGGGGGAAAGTAAGGACCAGAATAATTTGTTCATTCCTTAATTCATTTATTCATTCAATAAGTGGTTTTTGATGGTGCAGTCCCTGACAGCAAGCCTCTCACCAACTGGTAGAGGGGACAAATGTAATGTTACAATGGGGCATAGGCCATCCTTTGGCCTGGGGCATGGAGTACTTGATGAGTTCTGTTTGGGACATTTTGATTTTTGAGGTCCCCTGGGACCTGTAAGTGGGACATTGAATAAGAAATTGGGCATAAAGAGAGGTGGGAACTGGGTCTTTGCCCAGCACTGTGTGCTGGAGCCATTTACCACCGGAGAAAGGGTGTAGATGCTCATCTCGGATTTTCTAGGATAACATCACTTTCCTAAACATTAAAGCAGATTGACTCTTCTATTATTACAAATGCCATAAATATGCATTTTAGGAAAATTTGAAAATAATAATAATAGCAATGGACACTTACTGAGTGCTTTCCATATGCCACACACTATTCTAAGTGCTTTCTGATAAGGAAGCTGGGACTTAGAGAAATTAAATAAATTACCTAAAGTCTCACAGCCTGTAAGTCATGAAGCCAGGATTGGACATAGGCATTCTGATTCCATAGGTAATATGTACATTATGATGTATGTTCTTCCTTACTGTGTCTATATGTATGGTTTTTTTTCCTGAAAAGATATATGTTTTATATAGGTATTTTATATAGATCTAGATCTACCAGGTACCAAAAAATGTGTATACATTTTAAGAAAGGAAAACTATATTAAAATTGTAATATTTGATATATACTGATAACAAAAGATGAATACAAGTCATGTTTGACGTCTGAATTACAAGAGGTACTCAAAGTGGTTACCATCAGTGTCCAGACACTTCTGATTACAGCGAACTACTGCTTGAGCAACGTTGACCAAAGTGTCCACTTGTATACATTTTTTTGGCACCCCCGGTATATATTACTAAATATATATATATATATATATATATATATATATATATATATATATATATAATTTACTGAAACCATGTTGTCCACATGCCTAATAATTTCAAATGTTACTCAATAATATGCAGAGAATATTTTCCTGTGTCATTAAACATTTTTTTGCCACATTATCAATGGCCACATATGATGCTACCTTTTGTGTATACTTTGTTTTGCTTGAAAACATTAACATTTATGTCGTCTCCATTTTTTAAATGTAAGCACCACTGCTGAGAAGAGGCTTGTACAGAAGCCTTGTTCCTTCCTTGCCATGTATGTTTGGATGAGGAGCAGGCTCAGGGAGCTGGGTGGGTGCTCGGGACCTGTCAGAGATACCACATTGGCTCGGCATTTGGGTTTCTTCCCAGGGCTACCTGCAGCTCCCTGTGATAACCAGGCTGAAGCTAGAAAGGCTCTTTGACTTAGAGTGTTTACTTTTCTATAACTGAATTTTCCTACTTTATGCCTGATGCCTTTATTATTATTATTATTGTTATTGTTATTAATGATTTCAAGTGTACAAAACAATGTAATAGTTAGACATTTACACCCCTCACAAAGTAGTAGCCCGCGGCCCCAATCTACTACCCCTCTGACATCATATATTGCTGTTACAATACCATTGACTATATGCCTTTTAAAGAGGTAAATCAGCTCCAGGTTAAACCATCAGGGTCTGGGCGAGGTGCCCCTCCTGAGCTGGAATCTGGAATGGGAAGCTTGCAGGGCAGTCTGCATAATGGTTAGGACATGGGAAGAACCCGGAACCAGCCTACTGGGTGACCCGTGAAGACTCTGGAGCCACCCAGAACGGCTCCTCTCGGCTCCCATTCCCTCATCTGTAAAATGGGGGAAGGAAAATGCTTACTTCCTAGGGTTGTTGGGAAGATGAAACGAGCTGCGATATGTAGAGTTCTTAGAACAGTACCTGGCACGCAGCAGTACCTATTGTTAGATTCAAACTGCCTTGTCTTTTCTTCTTCAAAATAAAAAGCATGGTTTGGAGTATTTTTGTTTGGTTGGTTTTGGTTTTTTTTGTTGTTTTTTGGTTATCAAAATAAGATCAAATATGAAGGAGACATTGAAAAATGATGGGCGTTGAATGGATTATTTGTAAGACAGTTGGGTAAACTGAATCTAAAAAAAAAAAAAGTTTAGATTCTTACAGCTGACCATATCCCAAAGTGTATTTCAGATGAACCATAACATTAAATGAAAGAAAAGAAACCATAATAGAACCACACAGAAGTAGATATGAAAGGGCTTTCTAAGAATGAAAGCCGTGGAAGAAAATACAAAGGAAAATGATAATGGATCTGAGCTCATAAATATTAAAGTAACCTATAATCAACTGAATAGAGAAAAAATATGCCAAACTGAAAATATGTATGCCATAAATATTGTAGATTAATCAATAATGCCATTAATGTATAATGAACACTTCAAATTGATTTAAATAAAAAATTTAACCTAAATAAGAAAATTTTTTAAATCTCAAAAGAAAAAATAAATAAACAAGAGAAAATACAAATAGTTGAAAAACACATGAAAATTTTAAGTTTATTCCATAATCAAAGAAATTGAAACTAATTTTGAAATACATTGAGGTAGCCTTTGTCCTACTACCAAATAAACAAATATTCATTTTTGGAATATGTGTTGGTATTTTGCCAGCAAGGTCTTGGTAATATGAAAACCCACATATCCTCTGGTGAGAGCACACATTGAAATAAGCTTTTTAAAAAGCAATTTGAACCACATGTATTAAAAGGCTTACTGATAGTCATTCCACTCTTATCCTAAGGAAATAATCTGAAATGAGAACAAAGATTTGAGAATAAAATTATTCATCTCAGTGGTTTTTTGTTTTGAATAAAAAATTTTGAATCTAACTTGAAGGTTAGTTAAATATACTATATATGTACTATACTGCATATAATATAAATACACACACACACACACACACACACACATATATATGGAGAGAAAGAGAGAGAGAAAATGTAAACACATTTTAAGAAAGGAAAAAAGTGTATTAAAATTGTAATACAATGAATGACGCTAGCATTCATTTGATTAACGCCATCTTTTGAGCGAACATTACACTACACATTGCTACTGTAATTCAATTCAACTTCGAAAAGTAATACATCTCTTAAAATGTGTACATTTTTTTGGCACCCCTGGTGTATTAATGGTTTGAAATATTTTGCAGCCATTTCAAAAGGAATGTACAAAAGTTTAATGGCATGAGAAAATATTGACAATATAATCCTCAAAAGGAAAAAGTCAGGATTATGACTTGAATTAGCTATTATTTTAAAGGGGGCAAGGTAGAGAATAGTATTGGGGAATGGAGATGATAGTTTTCGTTACCTCTGAGTATAGTAGGACAGGCAGTTTTTGTATGGGCACTTTGTCATGTTTCCCAATTATCACTAGTGTTTATGTAATATAATTAGAAGAAAAAATAACACTAACAAAGGAAGAATAAAAATGGAAAAATGCTAGAAGATGAGCAGGGCACAGTTCCACAGGCTGTGCACTGCATGACCCCAGGGCCTGCCATGCACATGAAGTACAGTGTAAATAATGTCTCTGGAGCTGAGCAGTGAGGTGGCCTTGGAGGTAACATAGAGCTCATAGTTTGATTTTTGGAGAGGGGAGGTCTTATTTTTGCAAAATTCCCTATCTCTTTTAAATAATAAATTTAATGCATACATTCTGTGGGAAAATATAAAGATGAAAACAAAACTAACTCAAATTACCTATTCCCAGATATGATCATTGTTAACATTTTCGGCATTTGCTATTACGCCTCTGTTTGCTGAGCTCATCAGATACTAAAATACACTTCAGATGGACTATAGCATTAAATGAAAGAGATGAAACTCATAAAATTAGGTTTGATAACAAAACCTACCATTATTTAGACAACTCTATTTTTAACACTCACTCCTGCTGGTTCTTTTTGCCACAGCCAGGCCCCCAAGCAGTGGAAAAAGAATAAGGCAAGTGAATTCATACCATATATATGCAGTTTGCACCCTTTGTTTTTCATCTACAATTCTGTTTGAGAATCTTTCCCCAGGCCAAAGAATATTTCTGGGTTTTATGCTCCTTGCTCTTCCCTAATTTTTTTTTTTTTACCTAGCTTCTTCCTTGGCTTTTAAAAGCTTCCTAGTCATTTCAGTTGTATATGTCTTGCTCTTGATAACATTATGGTAACCTCTAATTAAAAACAAACAAACAAACAAAAAAACCAAAAACCTCTGATTCTCCAGAATGAAAGGTCAAGTGGTATGTAAGAACTTTAACACACTTTCTCCTAACCTCTTTATCAACTTTTCAGTCTTTGTTAATATTATCTGGGATTTTAGACCCAAACGTTATTACACTTTATTTGCATTTTATACCTTCTTTAAGAATCACTTTGTAGTCAAATTCAGTTGGGTGACAAAATTTACCATATTCAGACAACTGTGTTTTAATGCTGACTCCTATCAGTTCTTGTCCCAGCACCAGACCATAGTGCAGTGATGACAGGGCAGACAGACATCTCTGAGCAGGTGCATGCCCAGCGTTTCTGCCTCACCCTACATCCAGTGTCGGTGTCCAGCCCACTTAGATAATGAGTCACTTTTGCTTCATTTTTTAAATTGTATTCATGTTTATTAGCTGGAAAACCTTAAAATAATTTTTAAAGAAAGATATTTGTATGCTTTATGTCCTGACCCTTACACGTATGAGATACTGCCTTCCCATGTGCAAAGCACTTCAGTGTGCACAAAAACACTGGGCCACCAACTCTTTTGCTCAAAATGCTGTGGTCGGCTCAGACTACCCTTATGGCCTGAACCTCCCCTGGCCCCTACTTCACTTTTGCTCATATTTTTTTTCTTTAAGTATTATTTATATGAAATACAACACACATACAATGTGCATAATGCACACACGTGCAAAAATCCATATAGGCACCACCGAGGTGCAAAAGAGCTCATTGCTGGCATCACTCCCGCTTATCCTTTTGAACATGTAGCTCAGGAGTCACGTCCCCTTAGTCTCTGAGCCTCTCAGAGGGTAAGGAGGTGTTCTTGTGCCCTGGCAAGACTCAGCCTTTGCACTGGCTCGTCCTGTGTCTCTCCCTCCTGGCCGTGCACTGCCTCAGAGCAAGGTCCTTGTTAAACTTCGTGCAGTCCCAGGCTCTTACCAGGCCCTCCATAAATGTTTATGGAATACCAAATGATAGATTGGATTGCCTAAACATTAGAAACAAAATTTAGAAGCCTAGCATTCTGAAATCATGACATGGAATATGCCATAAAATTATTAATCCCTTTAATATGTGAAGAAGCACTCTTGCAAATCTATAATAAAAGCACTTGAGATCCCAGTGGGGAAATAAACTGATAATTCTCTAAAAGGGGAATAATCACTAAACATAAAACATTCCAATTTACTATTAATTGTAAATTTATAAAATAAAGATCTTTCTTTACTTCTCCAAACAATAATATTTTAAATTCCTTTATCACCTATAATTTTTATTAAAAGCTTTGTTAGACTTCATTAGACACATTTTTATCATATTGCTCTTGTATATATATAAAAAGGAAAATACATTGGTAAAGGTAGTTCTTAAATTTCATCACTTTCAAAATCTAACTCTGAAAGTTGGTTGGCTCAGAAGTTGTCTGGGTTTTTCCACCTAATTTATCCTTTGCATCATTGAAAGCATTGGCAGCAAGCAGTCCCTTAAAGCATTCATAACAGAACTATAGCTATGGTGTTGGGCTCCTATGTTAGTTTTACAGTTCCTTAGAGATAACTGGCTTGGGGGCATCTTCGGGAATGTTATGCAACATGTCTGACTCATCACTTCTCTCTACACCCCTCAACAAACTAGTAGTACTTTGGGTTTTAAAGAATGCTCCACCATTTAATTTTCCCCCCATCGATTGTTCATTTTCTTTTTTCTCTCCAGCTCTATTGAGATATAATTGGCATATCACATTGTGTAAGTTTAAGGTATGCAAGGTATTGATTTGATGCACTTATAAATTGCAACATGATTAGCACTGTAGTGTTAGCTACAACCTCCATCTCCTCATAATTACCATTTCTTTTTTGTGGTGAGAACATTTAAGATCTACTCACTTAGCAATGTACAAATATATAATATAATATTATTAGCTATAATCACCATGATGTACAATAGATACTCAGAATGTATTCATCTTATAACTGGAAGTTTGTACACTTTGACCAACACAGTATTTTTAGATGGTGAAACTCAGGACTGATAAGTATTTATGTACCTTGTGGAAGGGAATATAAACGACTTCAAAGTGTCTAGTAAACAATTGGGCCGCATGTTTTAAGAACATCAAGGTGTCTGTACCCTTTGATATAGTAATCCTAATTCTAGGATTCTAGTCAAGAAAATCTGAAATGTAAACAAAGCTTTATGCATAAAGTTGCTTATCACAGCAAAAATTGAACAAAACTAAATTGCACCCAAATTAACGATTCTGTGAAACGACTGCTAACAATCATCACTTTCTTCTGTATTTTCCAAAATACTTCAATGAGATGGTGTTGTTTTTATAATATCAGAAAAAAAGTCATTAAAAATCTGCTTAGTTGTCTGAACCTAGAAACAATTTTGGCACACAAAGGCAGATGCCTCCAGGTCTCTTATTGATTTATTCCTGATTAGTTGGTTTCCATGGAGAATATAATCTGGAAGGGACGGTGTATATATGGGGCAGACTAACATTACTGTTTTCCCACTGGTAGAGATTGCAGGGTGGTGGGTGGGATGGATGCCAATACAGAATCACAGTGCACCTGGAGGTCCAATTTGGTAAGTTCTTACAGGCTCCCAAAGAGACATGCCCAGGTTCAGAGGTTTTTCTTGGGGGCTTTTGTTTGTCCTTCCACTGGTGCATTCCAAACACCCAGGACGGTCGGTACCTGTCATTGCGTAGGTATTCAGTAAATATTTTTTTAATATATAAATAAATGTTGCTAGAACTTTGCATGATGGCAAGGCATTTATTTACTTTTTTGATTAATGTTTTTTCATGGCTCTATGCCAATAACGACCCAGGAAGCTGACCTATGATACCCAGGGTTATTAAAACCAATGTTGGTACCAAAGCCCAGTGTTCCATTGTCCAAAAGTGTCCTGAGATCATTTTTGTGCTGGGAATGGGGGAGCTGGGTAGGTTGGGGTCACAGGCAGAGTACTGGTGCCCACAGCATCCATTGAAGGGCTCTATCTTTCCAGCTAAAGTGATCACCTCACAGACTCGGGCCTTGGTTGTTATCTGGAGTATTGTGCAGCCTTCCAAGCGAGAGGCAGGGACCAAGGCATGATGGGACAGTGGGTGGGCAGCAGCCGCTCCACCGATGAACTCTGATGGGTGATGTTTTGCCTATTCCTGCAGCTTCGCAACAACAAGGCGAAAGATGTCTGCTTGGACCAAGGACCGCTAGAGAACCACACAGCAATCTTGTACCCATGCCACGGCTGGGGACCCCAGGTAGGAGCCCATCTCTGCCAGGAAAAGAGTAAATTCACTGGCCCACAGGGCATCTGTGGGACTTCTGGTGACTTCTGTTGTCCTCTATTCTGGTAGTTGTTACCTGTTCCAAGAATGTGGGAGCTTTCTGGTTGTTTCTCTGTGAGTTAGGGAAAAGATTCACAAGTGGTTGCATCAGCACAGATCAAGTGGCATGTGTCAAACTGAAAGGAAAATGCAAATAAACTTGAGAGTCATTTGCTAATAGGCAAGTATGTGCCATGTGTGTGTGTGTGTGTGTGTGTGTTTGTGTGTGTGTGTTGTAATTATAGCCAAATATACCCGCTTACAACTTCAAAGAAAGAGTTAGCAGGTTCCCCCTGAGAGCCTGATTGGCATCTCCAGCCTGCAGGGTCAGCATCAGTTTGGTGATAAGTATGACCTGGTCTGTAACTGCTCATACAAGAGCCCAGTGCCAACTGGGAAGGAGGAAGGTGCTTGCGGTACATTTCAGAGAACACAGGTGTTCTCTGGTCTCTCAGGACAACACATAAGACAACTCAGAAAGGGCAAAATGATCAACCAACAAAGTGAAAGCAGAGCCTGGTAAATGATTTTCCTTTGATGTCTTTCTGCTAGCCAATGGCATGTATGTGTGTGCACATAAAAAGCTTAGCAGAAATTCTCTAAGATTGGGAATAAACATATACAAAAATGTCATTCCACTTGACTGTCATAAAAATTTAAAACATTTTTATAACAACCAATAGTAATAAAAGACAAACTACAAATTGGGAAAACATTTATTATTCAATTTCAGAGAAGCACTAGATTCTCAGACTCTCCTATGAAAGGAAACCCCTGGACAAAATACCCTGTAAGCTCCCATCATCTCTCTCATGTCCTATGAACACACATGTTCACAGGCACATTCATATTCATACACACATACTCACACATACATTCATAAAGGCTCATGGCTTTTCTCTGCTCAAAGTACTTCGTTTTCCCATTAAGCCAGTATCTGGAAAGAAAAGAGCTGTGTTCCTTCTAACTATTACTACAAGTGGTGCTCGTATTCTAGACCCTAGAATAGCATTTCTTCAATCCGATGGGTCCACCGAAGACCAGATAGATCAAATCCTCAATCCTTTGATCCTTGTAGCCACTCTGGGAAGTAGCAGGTAGCATGAGGAAACTGAGGCATGGAGGGGCAAGTGCCTGTTGGCCAAGCAGATGAAACCCAGAACAACCTAGAACACCGAAGCACTTAAAATTCAAATCTAATCTATTTCATTCAAGATTATTCACTGAGCCCACCACCATTCACAATTGGCTAAAAGTACCCGTTGGGAGCAGGAGAATGACTGGGAAGCTTAGACTGGCTCCTTCCAACTGGGAAATGAGCATTAGCATCAAAGACAACATGGTCTAAAGAACCAGCGTCTTCATCCATTCATTTACTCATTTTCTCAACAAATATGTCTTGATCACCCACTACAGATGCTAGTCACAATTGTATATGACAGTTGATAAGATTTCATCCTTGCTCTCAAGTGGTTTACACTGGAGGAGGAGACACAAGCAATGAGGCAGGAAATCTACAGCACAGTAAGTGTGGAAAGAGCAAGAAGCCCAGGGTGCTAGGTGCTGGGAGACAGAGGTGGCCCTCTTTGGTGGGCTTTAGAATATGAGAGGGGAGGAAGTGCTGAGAGGAAAGACCGAAGCCAGGTAGAGGCAGGCCTCCATGCCCCAAGGCACTTCAGTCAGCAGAATCACCACAGAGGCTTGTGAAGCACCAGCTCCTGGGCCCCACCCCAGAGTTTGAGTTAGGAGGTAGGGGTAGGGCCTGAGATTGTGCACTTCTAACAAGTTCCTAGAGGATGCCAGTGACCTGCGACTTGACCTTGAGGGCAGTGGGAAGCCATTGAAGGGTTCACCTGGAGGTTGGTCTGTTCAGACTGTGCACAGAGAGAGGGACGGTTGCTGTGGAGGAAGACATCCTGGCCTCTGGTCCACACTGACTGCAGTTTTCCCACCCTGGGTACTGAGGAGCTAAGTACCCTGGACGTCTTGGTGACCAGAGAAGTGGTTATAGGGAGCTGTGGTCTGCATGGGATGGTCAAGTAAGCTGTTTGAGAGGCTGCTTCTTGGAATAGGCCCAATGACAAGCCAACGATCGCCTGCAACTACTCTCGGGCAAGCTGGCTGGGAGAGGGAGATGGGGAAGTGCGGGTACTGGGCCAGGAGGGCAGCAGGAGCCTGGACACTGAGCCTGGGCTTGTCCACTCCTGAGCCATTGCTGTACGTGACCATCCTTTGGGGCAACACCGGGAGGGGCTTTAGAGGACCACTTAACTCCCAAGCTTCTTTGTCCAAGTGGCAGACCAAAAGAGGGTGCTCGCTGCTCCCCCCAAGTCTAGGGTGCATACCTATAAGTCAGCTATGGTTGTCTCCCATCAGCTGATTTTTAAAGTAAATCTAAGGTTGATTTTGTTTTACCACAGGTTCAGAATTAGAGTGCCCTCTTGGTACTGTTCTCCAGCCGGCAGGCGGCCCCTCCCCTCACTCATTAAAGTTTCTTCCCTCCCCTAAACCGCCCCCTCTAGGAGTCGTTCCCCACCAGACAGGTGCTTTGGCATCTTTCAAACTGCTTCCTAGAGTGCTGTGCATTCATTCACAGAAACTGAATCAGGGCTCCTGTAACAAGGCCACTCCAAGAAGAAAGAATTGGTGTTCCATGAACATTAGCTTAATTAATGGACTCTGTTGTCATTTATTAGCAAACAGCAATTAAAAAGAGATAAAATAGGCACTGAGGAGGGTCATTTCCTGTCTTGCAACATATATTTGTCAACAAGATGGAAATGGTTCCCAGCCTCTCCAAGAGCCTGCTTGCTCGCCAGTGTCTGTCAGGGAGCTCATGACCAGCCTTGGTTTTGTCTGGTTATCATTTGGATTAGACAAACATCCATTTCTTTTTTGAGCCTGTTTTGTTTAAAAATAGTCAAGGACACAGCAGCAGCCTTTGGTGTCACCTTGACTCTACTGAGAACAGGGTCTTGTCAAAGGAAACACAGCTCCCCACCCCACTCCGCCCGTTGCCGTCCTGGGCCTGCAGTGGGCGGGTCTCCAAGCTCCAGCAGCCAGGGTCGCCCACAGGGCCGTTGGCCGTGGGACTGGCTCCACTGCCAGCCCCTTCGTGCCTTCTTTCATCCCACCCCATCAACCCTCCTCAGCTTGTGCTTCCGACTTCCCCTGATGGCAAAGGTCAGAAAGAAGGAAAGGAGTGGGCAGTGCTACCCCCCAGGGGCTCTGAGGCACATAGCATCTTCCTCAGCCTAACTCTTCCAGTGGCTCTCAGGTTGCATTAAGCCTGCAGCTGAGCTGTGGCCCGAGGGCCCATCAGTGCAGCAGATACAGGGTGGCCCAGGGCTAAGTGTTCTTCCCTGCCTAGAGGCAGCTCTGAACATGTCTTGGGGCCAGAGGCAGGGAACCAAAATGCAGATGATGATAAACCCATTTCTGGTTTTAGTAATTCCTTTAATCCAATCATGTAAGTAATGACTGCCCCCCACCCCCACCTTCACTTATGAGAAAATTGAGATTCAGGTAGTGCTGTCCCACTTTTCAAACTAAAGGCTTGTGACTCCTGGTCTTGGCTACTCTGCAGTGCCATTTGGGGAGCTTGTCTCATATCCTGGAGCCCCACATGTTCTCTAGCCCACAGCAAGCAGGCCATGGTTGAAAGAAATGAGCGCATGGAGCCAGTGCTAGGCAAATGGAATGTCAGATCAGAGGTGTGAGGTTGAGGGGCATATGCCATGTTTGAGGGACGATAGCAGTTGGCATGGCAAGTGGTCCAGGGCAGCCAACAGAACATTGAGAACTCCGGGGTTTCCCATCCAGCATCTCGGGTCTGGTCCACGGGACTGCTAGCTACCAGGAATTCGTTGCAAATGCTGATCTCTGGGTCCCACCCCAGACCTGCTGAAAGTTGGGCCCAGGATTCCACAATCTGCATGTCAACAGTCATCTCCAGGTTTGTTTGTTTTTTATAATCAACACGATTATCGAGCATCTATTACGGGTAGACCTAGGTGTTAGGTGCACAGTAGGATGAGAGGTCTCTGTTTGCCCAGGACAGACCCAAGTTATACCTCATGTCCCAGCCTAATTTTTTTAAAATTTATAATACTATTTCAGTTTTTATATAATTGGGGTTTTTTTAAAGTAAAATTCACTCTTTATAATGTATAGTTTTGCAAGTTTGACAAACACATGTGGTCAAGTAACCCCACCACAATCAGGTGTGAAGCAGTCCTGCCATCCCCCACATTCTCCTGAGTCCCTTTGTAGTTAGCCTTCTCTCTGTCCCCAGTGCTTTACACATATCAAACTTGAAGCCCAGCTTCACTGGGAGTGTGCATGGGAACCCCCTACACGTCTGCGCATGTGTGTGCAGACACAGAGCATCCCTCTGATTCTGATGTGGGCTCCTCCCAGAGCTGAGGACCACAGCTCCCAGCATCCCATGGCATGGACAGGGCACTTCTAATAAAGTGGCCCTGGGGACTTCCTGGAACACTCTTTGAAACAGCTGCCCTCTGTAGCAGGGCATTCTTAAGATAAGGTGCATGCAGTGGAGAGGAATCGAGGTGTGTCGGGCTCTGTGCTGAGGACCTCTCTGATTCTATGGGCTCTGGGGTGGGTACCACAGGTCTTCCCTCTGTTTGTCCTCTGTCAATAAGCTTTATTCATCCTCTCCCCTGTTTTCTGAGAAGCTCACATTCCTTTCCTCAGTTAATTCATCATCAGAATGACAAATGAGAATTCTTTTATCCCATAATTAAATTTAATCCTCTCTGATGGCTTTGTCTCTGAATCGACCCATCATCCAACACCTTGTCTCGATGATACATTGTGCCAATAAGGCAGCCGTGCCCCACTGGAGTGACAGGGCTCCAGCAAGCTATCACCATGTAGGAGGTGCCTGGAAAACACCGAAGTTAATGACATCCTGCAGCCTCTTGGCTTCCAAACAAAGTCGTATAAGTGTTGGGGCTCCGGGAATGGAGCCATTGGGAGCACTTTGGAGTTCCTACCCACGGAAAGATGGCATTGGCCCCACCCCCAAAAGAGGCCTGTGATTCCAGGAAAGGGCTCCCCACATTTGTTAGGACGCAACTCCAGTAATCCTCTCCGATGCCTGGAAAACACCATGAGGTAAGCAGAGAACCTTACTTAGGCCTTGTGGGCAAACAGGGCTGGAGGAGTGAAGGATGAGATTTTTATGTTTGGAGACCCCACTGCATCCACAGAGAGACAGAGAAAGCTGGAGAGGGAACACCAGTGCTATTTACACATGTGAAGTGCATGAGACACTCCACAGGTTTTGTACTGTTCGTTTCCATTTCCCGTCCTTATGCCATATTTTAAAAACCCTCCCCTTGCTTTCCAGTGTGACACACATAAATTCATTTTGCCTGTTGCAGATAGCAGGAATATTAAGAGCCTTTTTTTGTTCCTCTGTCTCATATTCTCAAAAAATATTCAAAACATTTCTGATTTTATTATTTGGGGTTGTTAGTTCCTGCCTCCTGGGCCTGCCTGCAGCCCTGGGGCCGCCCTCTTCGCAGACCTCCATGAAGGCAGGGTCACTGGCTCTGCTTCCTGAGGCTTTCCAGAGGCTTTGGGGGACCTAAGCCTCTTTCTCTGCTATCTGCTTTCCTTCCCTTTTCTGTTTCCAATTTCCAGTTTTCTTTTTCTAATTATCTCTGAAATGGGTCTTGACATCCACATGCAGGGGTCTGGAATGATTGACTTTCTAAGTTATATACAGAAGTAAATGCACGAGAGTTGGTCTAGCTCAAGGGGGGCTCCGGGTTGAGGAAGAATTACTGTACTCTTTCTTGCCGGAACGAGCTGATGAGTTATTCGTTCCAGAAAATCAGAATTACAGTCATTAATGGTTCTCCAGTAGAGATTCTTAGTTTAGAGTTTTATATCTCCTTAGAAGTTTCATTGGTTTTTCTCCAGACACAAAAAGTGATGCAGGCAGGTTTTGTGTTAATGTGAGCCTTGGAACAAGGAACTCAGACTAAACAGTGTGGTGAGGGCCACGTTATCAGCTGAACTTTCCTACCTTGCCCAGAGCTGTTAAACTCAGAGAAAGTCACTGTAGTCTTTTTCTTTTTCACTGAAGACTCAATGGCCTTACAGTGAGCTTGAAAAAGACAAATTTAAATCATCCATAATCCTACCATCCTAAAACAACTATTATCGTTTCTGAGGCTTGCGTTTCGTCTTTGTATTTTTTTTGTTCTGAAGAAATGGCTTGGTTTTTTAGGTTAAGAAACTGCAACAACTGCTTCTGAAGGACGAAGGGGAAGGTGAAGGCTGCTGGTAAAGGTACTTAGGGCCTTAACCTCGGGGCGCAGCAGAGTCAGTACAAAATGTTAGGTGGCCGTTTAGTTCAGAGTTTTCATTTTTCTCTGGAATAGTAGTGTCTGTTGAATGATTTTTGTGAAATATGTTGCTTGTTTGGAATGGAGAGGCTCTGAAAACATGGCCAATGAGAATTAAGGGCAGACCCAGGAGAGTTCAGGGCTAATGGAGTTCAGGTCACTGGTGCAGGATGCTGGGCTCAGGAGAGTAGGTTCACGCTGTTGGAGGCCAGAGGAAGACCAGATGTGGGCAGCAGAATGCCAGTACTTCCCTCATCACACCACCTAATGGCTCAGGAGCTAGGGTGCCACGGATCAGACAACTTGCTAGAATTTCACCCCCGTGGGAACTACTGGGGGTGGCACATACACACTGTTATTGGTTGCGTGGCTTCCTCATGGCTTCCTCGTGTAGTTCCAGGGGTTGAGTATCATAGGTGATGGGACCCTGCTTTTAAGGGGCTCCTATCAGTCATCTTGACGGCCTGATACTGCTCCCAAAAGATAGGTTCATGTCTGGAATTTCTTCAGGGCCTGAGTTTGTGGCTCCTGCATGGAGACAGAAGTGTTAACCAGCCAAGAAGCCTTCCAGGAAGAATTTGTGCATAGGACGTGAGTTTCATCGGCTCAGCCTCAGTGTCTTCCACGTAAATGGTTGGTTTGGCCATGAACAGGCCGAGATTTCAGGGGAGGAGAATGAGTTCTGTTTGGGGCAATGTGAGATTTTTTGGGGGTGGGCTTTGGGAACCCCAGTAGTGATGTCCTCCAGGCAGCCAAATATTCCAGCCTGGTGCAGAGGACAGATGGGACTCCGGGGTGTGTGCAGGGGAACGCTGAGCAATGGTCCTGAGAACCCTAGTGCAACTCCATGTTAGTGGGCAACAGAGCCAGAGCAACTGACACCAGAAGGGTGAGTGTCACACCAACCAAGGAACAGTAGCGTCAAATGCTGCTGCCCAGAGGAAGCTAGATCACGCTGCATGTAGGTGTAGTAACAAAGAAACCGTGGTTGAGAGGACTCTCCATGGAGCATGGAGCAGGTACAGGGAGGAAGGAAGGTAAGGAGGTGGAGAAGTGATGGGGAGAACTCTCTGGAAGCTTGACTTTGGGGGAAAACACGAAGACAGGGGGTGGGGGGTGGGGAGGGGGAGGGGTTGGGGAGGGTGCATGGCAGCAGGCAGCAGGGGGCTGGAACTGGAGAGCACATTTAAGGCAGAGTGAAGGGGAGTGAACATCTAAACAGAAAGGAACTAATTACAGTTCTAGAACATTAGTGGAAAATCCAGGGAACACTGAGGATTAATAGTCTGTCACCTGAATTTGAGCAAAACTAAGTTTCCCCTGGGTCAAATTATGAGATATAGGAGCAGAAATTTAGGCCTTTTTTCTGAGAGAAATTTGTGAATTTATTTTAACAGAAACAGAAAATGATTGACCTTTTAGCCCAGAGGGCTGAGAATTAGCCCCCTGAAAACTACAGTTCCTAGTTCACCCTGCATAGCTTACAGTGACAAAGGCCCCACATCTCAGGGAAGCATTGTCTCTGACTGAGGAGTCTGGGGCACGTGATGGGCTGTGTACAAATGTTAGTGGTGAATAAAGAGCCCCAAAGGGCGTATGAGCTGTTGGTGGGAAAAGCCCGGATGCTTTGGCCAGGCCCGTGCTGTGGCCATGAGGTCAGCCCCGGGTGGCTGCAGCCTGGAACAAGCTCTAGGATAAGCTCCTGGGCTCAGGTGGGCAGGTGGACATGGCAGCACGAGAGGAACCAGTCTAATTGGAGAGGTCCATAGACTGAGGGAGAGGAAGCCACTGTGCCAGTGGGAGTTTTGGCTTCTGGAATCAAGAGAAAAAATATAGTTTTTTCAGTTGAAAATATAAAAGGGAAAGTGTCCCCGCTGTTTTAGGGTCATTGTCATGGGTTAAATACCATTATGCAAATGAACAGACCTAGAACAAGGCCTGGAGTATAGTGGCCATTTGGTGGTGTTCAAACCTGGACCAGAATCTCAGAGGCTGGCTCCCTTTCGGTGCATATTTACATCCACTGTCACATGTGAACGTCACACCCACGACCACGTCTAAGGCTCTGAAGTCCCAGGTGGGTGAGGCTGACCAAGTAGACGGTTTGCCTAGGACATGTCAGAGAGCATGCCTGAAGCAGAACACAGGCGCAGCTCTTCTCCCCACTGCAGAGGAGTGGAGGAGGGGTACGAGTCAGAGATGAGAGGCCATGAGAGCTAAGGGCCTGGGGCATCTGTGGAGCCCAGAGTGGCACTGTGGAGACAGAGCTGAGCACCAACAACAATCCAATGCAAGACCTCAGCCTTCTAGGAATCTGGCCCATCCCAGGCATGACACACAAGTTCTGGATCAAACCAGGGAAGTGTAGTGGGGGAGGGAAAGAGGAGGCAGGTGCAGAGCAGGAGGCAGGCTGCAGCCTTCCCTGGGTCAGGAATCCAACACAAGAAACCTCTGACCCAGCCCCGGGGAGCCCTGAGTAGATGGAAGGCTGCCTGGGGGTACTCAGCTGCCTAGCAGTATTTTTAAAGCACTTGGGGCAGCAACCCCTGTGCTTGGGGACAGACGGCTCTGGGAGAGGACAGGCAGCCTGGAGTCGCTGAGTGCCAGGAAACGCACGTCACGTGAGGCCACATGGGAGTCTGGAGGGAAGAGCCCAAGTCTTTGGTGAAGCAGAAGCAAGGCTCTGTCCCCCACTGGCATGCAAGTTCAGGGAAATAAGAGTAACAAACACACAGGGCTTAGTATCACCATGTACTCTTCTCACCCGTTCATTGAATTTCACAACTACTTGAGTAAATTTAGCAAATTCTAAAATTGTCCGCATTTTGAAGATGAGGAAACGAAGTCCCACAGGGTTTAAAGTAACTGGCCCAGGATCATAAAACCATTAAGTGGCAGAGCTTGGATACCTTCAGCAAGCTTCAGAGTTCAAGTCCTTAACCATATAACATTCTGCCCCTTTGGTGACACAGCACAAAGCCAAGGATGCTGCATCAATTGGAAAAATGAGAGCGCCAGATAGATTTAACTAAGATTGTGCTAAAAACGGAGGAAAGTGTTTGCCAGCACCTCCACTCTCTACCAGGATACAACCTTACCTTCCAATTTCACACACAGAGACAAGAAAGAAATGCATCTGTTTATTGAAAAATAGTCTGTGTTACTGAGAAGTAGGGGCTCTACCCTCTGACAGGGTGAGCTTGGAAGTCACACGTAGGAATTTGCTCCCATCCCTGCTCACCCTCCCATCCCCAACTCTCTCTTCTGACCCCACACTTAGGGGACCCTTCTCCAAGGGGCCCTAGCTCTCTCCGTAAAGCCATGTGGGCCAGGTCTTGCCACCCTCTCCATTGGCACTGCCCTGCTCCACCCACTCCTGCACCTGTCTCTGCAGGTTCTCCATTCATTCTAAGTAGCAAGTGTGTTTTCTGGAAACACTTTAATCCAGCATGATAAGTCACCAGTGATGGAAGAAGGAAGACAAGGAGGGAGGCCCCTGGGGCCATCCCACCTCCAGGAACTGGCTCTCTGAAAAAAAAACATATCTGGTTCTCTAATATGCCTTCTAAGCACCCAGGTACATATTTTAATTTATTGAAGTATAAGGTAAATGCAATAAACTGTATCTATTTAAAGTACTCATTTAAATCTGATGAATTTTGACAAGTGTATACATCTGTGGCACTGCCTCCCCAATCAAGATACAGAACATTCCCGTTCCTCCCCCCCCCCCAGGGATTCCTCCTGCCCCTTTTCTCCACCCCCAGCTCCAAGGCAGCCACCTCTTTTCCTCTCTGGATAGTCTGGAGACATTTGTTTCTGTATTCAGTTTGGGATCTGGCATGCCCCAGACAGTGACAGAAAAAGGCTATTTGTTTTTAAGAATATTCATGCACACATGTAGTCACCATAAACCATTCTTGTGGCTTCTACCAAAGCACAAACAAATTCACCCCAAAGCAGTTTTGAACCCATGGAACCCATATCTCTGTGTCCTGTGTAGAAGGTGGGTAAACTGCATTTTTCATTTAGCCATGGTTTTCTGCACTGACTAGGCCTGATTTTAAAGTGATGAGAAAGACCCTTAACGTGAAAGCAATTGCAAGCCATGATTTTATTGACAATGCGATGGATTTTGCTATGTTCTGTAGTCATTCTACAATTATCTGGCTGCTTTTTGTTTATGTGGCTATACTCTGGATGTTTCAATTTTCCTTCAAGACTGTCAAACGTGGGTTAATAATTGTGTATACCTCTTAGATAATCTCAAACAGAAGATTCTTTTTTCTCCTAAGTGAGAATTAACTCTATTTGAACTCAGAGGTTTTCCCCCTAATGCATTAGTGTTGTGGATAATGACGTTCATTTCTCCTCTTGGGCACAGCAGCCAAAACTAGAATAACCCCATTCAATTCAAAAGACATTTATAGAACATTTGCTTTTTGCAAGAAACTTTTCTTGGTCCTTATGCTCTATAAAAATGCATAGGCTAGCACTGTCCTTAAACAACAACAATAAGAACCTGTAGCAAGGAAATACACATCCATAAAATACACAGTTACGTAAGTTGAAACGGATCACACTGGGTGGGGGCTGTGGAGGCCAATGGAGATGGTAGGGCTAGGGTGGTGATATCCTCCCTATAGGGAAGACGGTTGGCTGTTTTTGAGAAATCTCAAGTCATCTGTCAGACTAAGCCAAGAAGCTAAGAGTTAAGCCTGAAGCGGTAAGCTGGAGCCCTGGAGTGGAACGTCATGAAGAGTTCACTCTTAAATCGGTGGGCAGAGGGAGAAACTGAACGCTGAGGTAGGGGAAGATCTGATGTGAATCTGCAGGATTGGGCAGCACAGATGGTAACTGGGAAGGCGTGGAGGGAGGGGCACTGGTTACAAAGCTGCTGCAGCAGTTCAGGTCCCAGGGGAGTCTGACCTGGGATGTTAGGAGAAAACATCTCAGAGACAGATGGAGGCAGGAATTGTAAGACTGTAACTTTGTGGATAAGGGAGAGGGAGGGCAAAAGGTGATTCAAGTTAACAAACCTAGAGCCTGGGGAGAGATCAGGGCTATGTGTGTATCACAGGGAGCCAGCTGTGTGTTGACCATAACTGGAAAAGGGAGAGTCAACAAGTTCTGGGCAGGCATCAACTCAGTAGAGGAAGCTTCACCCATTGGCCCCTCAGTGGAACACATGATATGTGAGTACATGCTTCTCCACCTGTGAGGAGACAAACACCAGAGAGTGGCTTAGCCATAATTTTATAGGTGAACATGCAGAGAGAAGGTGATGAGCTAGTTTCTAACAATAGAGCATGTTAGATGCTTTGAAGCCTCCCCACTACTCTATAAGTAGATTCCAGATCACCTGTGACAGATGCAATTTAAAAGCCTTTCTAAGCACACCAAGAGTGAATGTATCCATTAGCTTTTGCTGTGTAACAAATCACCCCGACATTTTCCACTAAACGAAATATGACAATCACTAAAGGAACTTGTAAGTAATGTACTTCAAGAAGGAAAATGACCCCAGAAGAAGGTTTTGAAATAAGAATTAATTCCAAACAAAGAAATTTATAAAGATATAAGTAAATCTAAACAAATATTTCTTACCTAAAATAATAATGTCTTTTTGGGATGGGGAAATATAACCAAAACACTGAACAGCTAGAAGGAAGGGATGAAGTTTTGTATCCTAATGTCCATGAATTCTATTGAGTGGAAGTGGATATTAAAATATTGAATAGCATTAGATTTTGCTAAGTTGTTAATGGCTAAATTTCAAAAGTGAACAACAGAATAACAGAAATGGAATATAATTTCCTAAGTTGTAGAGGGGAACAATGAGATATGATGACATTCCAACAAATAAACAAAAATGTAACCAATCCAAACAAAAGCAAACAGAGGAGAAAAAGGAAACAGGGAAGGCTGGACACATGGAACGTACAAAGAAAGACAGTAGAAATAAGTCCAAATATATCATTAACCACAATAAAAACAAATGGATTAATCTTTCTGGTTAAGAAACAGAGACTATTACCTCAAATTTTTTTAATTCCAGGAGTATTCTGTTTTCAAGAGATACATTTAAAACACAAGGAGAGGGAAATGTTGAAAGTAAAAGGATGGAAAAGGAAAAGGTAGTGGCAGGTGAATTCCAAAGAGTAAGTACATTAATACCAAACATAGTAGCCTTCCACACAAAATGCATTATTAAAGATGAATGGTGTCATGTCATGATGATGAAAGATTCAACTCACCAGGAAGACAGAGTCATTCTTAACTTGGATGCAAATCTCAAATCTGTCATGTTCTCTCTTCCTTCAGTGTCACCACTTGAGTTCAGTCCTTCATCAGCCCCAGGACTTCCATCATGCCCCATGTAGTTCATTATCCACTCAGCAGCCAGTGTGGCCATCCCACTACTCAGATGGGTCCTCATGATAATGCCCTGATTCTCGAGCACGGTGCTTCCCTCTGTTCTGTACCTGCCCCTCCCTACTCCTGCCCCATCACAGCCCTTACACTCTATCATCTCCTCTGATCTCTAGACCTTTGGATGCGCTGCTGCCTTTGTCTTGTCTGGTCTTCCCTCTCCTACTCGTTTGGTTGGCTTAAATGCTCCCTCCTCAGACGGCTTCTCTGCACTCCCTCTTCTGGATGAGGGCCTCTCCTGTTCTCGCTCTAAGAAGACATTTAGTATATTTCATAGCATTATTTCACACGTTGTCATCCTTGCCTCTTTATTTGCCTGCTTAACTGTGTAAGGTGTGAGCTTCTGGAAGGCATGGGCTGTGTAATTCATTTACGATGTCAACAGGACTTTATCGAGCATCTACTATGGGCCAGGCACTCTTCCATGAGCTAGGGATAGGGCTGGGGACAAAACAAACAAACAAACAAACAAAGCGTCTGTCTTCATGCTTCGCGCAGTCTAGTGGAGGGAGCCAGACAACAAACTTTATAAATAAGGAACATATACAGTCTATTAGAAGGTAATATGTGCTTGGAGAGAAATAAGGCAAGGGAGAGATAAGGAGCAAGTGGTGGAAGTAGCATTTTAAATAAGATAGTCAAGAGAAAGAATCACCAAGAAGATGACATTTAGGCAGAACCTTGAAAGAGATGAGGGAGTGAGCCACTCATGTATTGGGGAAGAGCATTCAAGAGAGAAGGAACAGCAAGTGCAGAGGCCCTGGGTGGCAGCAACTATGGCCTGTTAGTGAACCAACAAGGAGGCTGGTGTGGCTGGAGCGACGTGAGCAAGGGGCAGAGTGGTGGCAGTCGGGCTCAGGATCTATTATTAGATTGTGTTGGCCTTGTACTCTATAGTAACGGATTTGGACTTTTATTTTGAGTGAGGTGGGATGACTTTGGAGGATGTTGAGTGGAGGAATGGCATGGCTTGACTCCAACTTACAGTAATATAATTTTAACTAATATTTTAAAAGTAATCACTCTGAATGCTATATTGGAAAAAGACCAAGGGAGGCAAGGATGGGAGCTGGGAGACCAAACAGAACGCCGTTGTAGTAATCCAGTCAAAAGACGAAGGTGACTTGGAACGGGAGGTAGCAGTGGAGGTGAAATCGGGATATGCTTTGCTAATGGACTGAATATGGTCAGTCAGAGGAAGATACAAATAAAGAGTAAAAACAAAGTGTTTGGCCTAAGCAACTGGGAGGATGGAGTTGTCATTACCAAGAGGGAGCAGATGTTGGATGAGTGTCGGGGAGGGCAGGTTCCAGAGGGGAACAGGAATTTGATTTGGGTCATGTAAATCTGAAATGCTCATTAGACACCCAAGTGGCATGTCAGGTGTGGAGTTAGATATACAAATCTAGAACTGAGGGGGAAGTTTGGTTTGGAGATAGATTTGGCAGAATTAGCAAAGTTAGCACAGATGCTACCAAGAGCCCTGAGAAGGGCAAGCTAGGCAGGAGAGTGGGTGTAGAGAGAAGAGGTGCAGTCACCTGTGCCCAGCACAGCATCTGACCCATGGACTGTACCCAATACAAAGACTAAGAAAAAGCAATTGAAGTTGACAGTCAATGGAGTAACCGTATTGACTTTCAGGAGAATGACCACAGTGAATTGTGGTTGTGAAAGCCAAATTGTGAGGCACTAAGGAATTAAAGAGAGAAAGTCCAAGGACAAAACTAGGAGGTAATTAGAGCTGAGTCTAGAGAAGACTTTCTGGGTATAAAGATCTAGTTACATGTGTGGCTTGGAAGAAATGAAAGAGAAGGGAGAAATAATGACTTAAGGTACCTGCAGAGTGAAGAGATGGCAGAGACTGAAAGAAATTGAGGAAATGTGAAGAAACTCAGGTTTCGGGGCATAGGAGAGAGAACTTTTCAACCAAGTGGGAGGCAAGACCCTCTGAGAGCAGTGAAGGCCCAGGACATCAGACATCATGAGGACGAAGGACACATTTTTAAAATCTATACCCTGATGGGGTGGGAAGAGGTCACGTGAGGTGACAGACAGTTCCATTGGCTGACAGAGTCACATGAGGTAAATGAAAAGATGAGAGAGTGGGCAAGGCCCAGGCATGGTGGGCTCCCAATGGGTCTGCAGTAGTGTGGGCAGTCAGCACTGGCCCCAACCCTGGCCCTGGCCCTGCAGAAGCAGGAACCAAGGGGACTTCAGAGCCCGAAGTTCAGAGTGACCTGGAGGTACCAGGATGGTGGCATGTAGTTGGCAGAAAACGACACTGCTTGCACTAGCAATAGAGGTAAATCTATGGATTTACCTTGGATTTGGTAATGGTTTCTTAGATATGACATCAAAAGCCCAAGTAACCAAAGAAAGGATAAATTGGGCTTCATTAAAATTTAAAACTTTTGGGCCGGCCAAGTGGCGCATTGGTTAAGAGTTGGCTTGGGACGCCAGCTCTAAGCAGTTGGGCCCGGTTCAGATCCCACATTAGGGCCAGTGACACTGCCCTCTACAGCTAAGCTTGACCTGGAGATGGGCTGCCGTGAGATGCAGGCAAAAGCGTAGGCTGCAGTGGAGCTGACTGGGAGCAGGCACGAGCTTTTGTGAGCGGTCATGAGCCACCGTGAGTGGCCTCTAATGGCCGGTGAGCGACTGCCTCACCCAGGAAGAGAGCAATGATAATACCAACAGGGGCCAGTGAAGCGACGTCCTCCACAACTAGACTGAAGAAAAAAAGGACAGCAACTTGTCTGTTCCCCTTCCCCTGATTCCCCAGCACTGTTCCCCTCCCCCAATTCCCCAATAAAATCTTTAAAAAAAAAAATTAAAACTTTTGAACTTCAAAGGACAGTATCAAGAAAGTGCAAAAAAACACAGAATGGGAGAAAATATTAATAAATAATATATTCAAATATGTCTAGCATCCAGAAATATGAAGAACTCTTACAACTCAACAATAAAAAGACAACCCAATTAAAAAATGGGCAAAAGATCCGAGTAGACATTTCTCCAGAGAAGATAAGCCGATAATGTCCACCATCATTAGTTATTAGGGAATTGCAAATCAAGACCACAGTGAGATACCACTTTGCACCCACTAGGATGGCTTGAATTTAATTTTTTTCTTTTTTTTAAACTGCAATAACAAGAGTTGGCCAGGATGTAGAGAAATTGGAAGTCTGGTTCATTGTTGGTAGGAGTGGAAAATGGTGCAGCTGTTTTGAAAACAGTTTGACAGTTTCTCAAAAAGTTAAACACAGACTTACCATACAAGTGACTCAACAATTAGCAATTCTACTCCTAGATATATACCTAAGAGAACTGAAAACATATGTTCACACAAAAACTTATAGAACTGTTTATAGCAGCATGTTTCATAATAGCCCAAAGTGGAAAGACCCCAACATCCATCACCTGGTGAATGGAGACAGTGTGGTCAAGAGGAGGTGGGACACTCCCATGCCCTGAAGGGAGACATGACAGCATATGGGTCTGTGTTGTGCCAAAGACTTGACAGGAGGTGACAAGGAAGAGTTAGAAAAGACACTGTGGAATGGAGGGAATTGCACTGAGGTCCAGCAATGTTGAATGCAGAAAGTTCTAGAGAAAGGCCAATAAACAGCATTTCCAGGCAGGGAAACCACTAGAGCAAACCCCTGAAGGCAGGAATGTCTGTTGACATGCAGTAGACAGGGAGCAGAGGTCCTTAAGGAGGGAGCATGGGGGTGGGAAGTGTTGGGCGGTGAGCTAGGCAGACTCCTAATCCAGGAGCATCTGGTTGATGGCAGGTCCCAGGGCTCATGCTCCCCTGCTGCCTCATTGGGAAGAAGCAAGTGAGGTCTGGTGGCCTGACAATCTTCACGTTCCTTTCAGACGACAGCCCCCTTGCCCTGACCCTGACCCCTTGACCCGGCCAGCAGCACCTGTACACGTGGCCTCATATTTGTGGTGTGAGAAATGACCTTCCCCAGAGCAGAAATCCTGCAGGCTGTCCTCAGCTGCCCTGCCCACCCCGATGCCTGCATGGCTTGGGGCTGGTGTGTGGCCTTTGCAGGTCCTGGCAGCCTGAGTCTCATTGTTTTCATGCCCTCACAGACCTCACACAGTAGAGACTCTAACTCCCAGTGGCATTTAGCTTCACTCTTGAAACATCTGGGTCACAGATCTGTTCAGTTAATTAATGTTCTTAGCGCTGCTCATTTGCCTGCTGGTTAATAGATTGATTCATAATTTCAATAAGCAGCTGTGTATATCTTTCCCCTGAACATAAAGGAGCTTGCTGTCATTCATCACTTTGCATTCGGTGAATATAAATATATTCAGAGACATTGTTTAGGAAGGGGTCAGGGAGGGTTTCTGATTTTCTTACCATTTTGCCTCTAATAGTTACTCTGATTTGGAACTAATTTGGGTTTAAAGCACATATTAACTGCATCTTTCTCAAGGGCACTTAATAAACTCCTGTCTCTTGTTTCAGGGGGGACCAGGCGGGCTCCCCTTTGGGAATAGAGCAGAGGGTTTCTGAGTAGCTTCCACCAGTAGATGAGAGCTCCTTAACCCTTGGAGAAGAGGCGCTTGTGTACCTAAGCAGAGCTCCTTCTTACTCCTTTCCTGATCAGGCTCCCAGGAGGAGGCCCCTCGGCTGCTCAGCTGCTGGGCCAGGGCCTCCAACCACCGAGTCTCTAGGGCCCCAAGAGGAGAAACCAGGATCCAGCCAGCTGACCACATATCTTCATGCCTCGGTTTCCTCATATTTATAATGGGGCGAGTAACAGCATCTATCTCATGGGGTTGTTATGAAAATTCCACTGTTTATTCTCCGTACGATGCTTAGAAATGATGCGGAGTATGTCTTCAATACTTGCCAGCTGGTAATTCTATTTTGTTGATTTATTAGGAACCAGTTGTATATTAATGATCACCACTCCTCCCCCAGCCACCTCTCAGAACTGTGAGAACAAACGTGAAGGCTGTGCTTGCCTGTCTCACTGGCCTCACCAGCCCACACTGGAAACTTCTCAGGGGGAAGCCAGCCCCTTCTTCAGGTCCCAGAAGCCTGTCCCCAGCTGCTCACAGAGGACTCTGCAAAACACGCCTGTAGGGTTTAAATAAATAGATGGGGCTGCATTTTTTAATTTTTTTATTTCGACAATATATACTATTGTTTTATGAATTTAGAATGTACATAAGTGTTATACAATCTAAACATTTCCATACTTTCCCCCCCTCACAATTATTTTTTTAGTTTTGTCATAGAAAAAACCTGATTATTCTATATTTCATTAGTTTTTTTTTTTCAAAGAATGAATTTTTGGTTTCCTTAATGCTTTTCTTTTTCATTAGTTTCGGGAGTAAAGAACAACAGAGTGATCAGACATTTACACACAGAACAACATAGTGATCAGACATTTACACACCTCACAAAGTGATAACCCCAACAAGTCTACTACCCATCTGACATTGTATATAGCTATTACAATACCATTGACTATATTCCCTTTGCTGTACTTTATATCCCTGTGACTATTTTTTTTTCAATTACAGTTTACATTCAATATTATTTTTTATTAGTTTCAGGTATACAGTATAGTGGTTAGGTATTTATATAATTTATGAAGTAATCCCCCCAATAAGCCTGGTACCCACCTGACACTATACATAGTTATTACAATATTATTGACCATATTCTCTATGCTGTATTTCACATCCCCATGACTATTTTGTAACTACCAGTTTGTATTTCCTAATCCCTTCACCTTTCTCACCCATCGCCCCAGCCCCCTCTCATCTAGTAACCATCGATTTGTTTTCTGTATCTCTGGGTCTGTTTCTGTTTTGTTTGTTTATTCTGCTTTTTAGATTCGACATATAAGTGAGATCATATGGCATCTGTCTCTCTCAGTGTGACACACCCCACTCTGCACAATCTCCTCCAGGTCCATCACACAGTGGCACTGCATTTTTTTCAATGCTGACGTTTACCACATTTACAATGTGCTCATCCACAAACATGCTTTGAGCACTTGGCCTGTGGGTTCTCTCCTAGAAGGAATGAAATGAATTAGACACAGCCCCTGCCTCTAAAGGAGCGTGAACGACAGGTGCATGCATTTGTTGAAAAGTTGGAATGCAGAGTTTTAAACAACACAGTCAGGCAGGAGAGGGGAACACTGAGGTGGCAGGAGCCCTGCTGGGGCAAGAGTTGGCAGGCAGCACCACATCTGTATCATTAGCTATTGCTGCATGACAACTACCCCAAAACTTAGTGTCATAAAACAATATGCACGTATTATTGTTCATGAATGTATAGACTGGCAGGATGGTTCTGTGATATGGACCAGTCTCGGCTGATTTGGGCTGGATTCATTCAGGAATCTTATCAGCTCACAGGTTGGCTGAGTGCTACCCGACTTCAGATGACCTCATCCACTTGTCTGGTGGTTGACTGGCTGTTGGCTGAGCCCACGTGTCTCTCATCCTCTAGCAGTCCATCCTGAGCTGACTGCCATGGGAGCAGCAGGGTTGCAAGAGGTGGAATTATGCAAGGTCTAGTTCAGGAACAGGCACATCCTCATTGCTGCTGCATTCTGTTGGCCAAAGCAAGTTACCAGCATTCAAGGAATGGGGAACTACACTCCACTTGATGGAAATTGCTTTAAAGTCCCATGACCCCTGGTGTATAGAAGAGAGAATGAAGGATGTGGCCATTGTTGGAATCTACCACCATCTCCTAGGGGCAGTACATGGAACAGAAAGCAAGAACCAGGACTGTGCTTCACGTTTAGGATGTTTCCGCTTTTCCATCATTATAAAAAAACGTTGTAATAAATACTCTATACATAAACTTGTTCACAGTTATGATTATTTCATTGGGATAGATTTCTAAAAGTGGATTTATTGAATCAAAGGAGAGGAACATTTTAAAAGCACAAAGTATATATTTTGAAATCCCCTTTTTGTAAGTCTATAGTAATTTACCCTCCCTCCAGCCCATCTTATGCTAACCTTTACAAAAGAATAAGTTCTTTTTTAAAATGTGATATCTCATTGCTGTTTTAGTTCATTTATTTTAACACCTATGAGGCTGAATGCTTTTTAATATCTGTTTCTCCTTTTGTGCACTGCCTCTCTGGGTCCCTTGCAGCAGGGTAGCGTTAGTTACTCCCAGTTTGCAAACGAGGAGGAAATAGAGCCTCAGAGAGGTTAAGTGAATTCTTCAAGGTGGCCCAGTCAGCTGGAAATAGAGCTGAGCTTTAGAAGTCAGCTGCCCTGCTCTGTCACTTATCCCTGCTTGCCCTCGCTGGACAGAAGGCCAGATTCCTGACACACAGACAAGGACGTGCTTAGGAAAACTCAGAGTGGCCCCAGGGAATCGGTATCCAGGCTTAGCAAGCCAGAGAGCTTCCTGGGCAGGGCTCACTTGTGAGCTAGGGGTGGGGGTGGGGGTGTGACAGGCCTGAGATGGTGGCCAGGACTGCAGCAATGATAGAGGCAGGGGTGAGACCGGCAGACCCGAGCCCTGTTTCCCTTCATGGCCTCACCCCTACCTGCCACTCTGCTTTTCCCAGCTCGCCCGATACACCAAGGAAGGCTTTCTGCACTTGGGAGCCCTGGGGACCACGACACTGCTCCCTGACACCCGTTGCCTGGTGGACAACTCCAAGAGTCGGTTG
Organism: Hipposideros armiger; assembly: GCF_001890085.2. Lineage (NCBI taxonomy): Eukaryota > Metazoa > Chordata > Mammalia > Chiroptera > Hipposideridae > Hipposideros > Hipposideros armiger. The sequence continues at coordinate 1,096,125 of NW_017731750.1, read as the reverse complement.
CCCCAGCTACTTGACTGTGACAAGGTCAAAAGCAGCCTGTACAAGCGCTGGAACTTCATCCAGGTGAGTGCTCCATGGACAGGCCAGCACCCCAGAGCAGGTGAGGGAACTGCTGGCCACAGGGCATTCCGGCTTCCCCTAGGTTACCTGGCAAAGTGCACCAAAGGTCTCCCAGCCCTGGGCCAGGTGCGTGGACCCAAAGCATATTTGAGGGGAATTGGTGGGGTGATTTCTGTGGGAGACAGGCTTTCAATCCCTATAGCAGCGCTAAGCTGGGTTGGTTCTGATAAATCTTGGGAGGGGTGTGTGGGGGTGATTTCCCTGAAATCTGCTAAGTACCTGGAGGCAGTAGGATTAAGAAAGTCAGCCTTCAAGTATCCCTGGAAATTCCCCATTATGACACCACCCCCCACCATGGTTCATCGCCTGGTTCAGCCACTCAAACTTAGAAAAACTTATTTATTTTCTGACTTTAGAGTTTCCAGGGGAGGTCCCAGTGACCTCTCCCTCCCCCTGTGCAAAGAATTTTGGTGGGATTGTCCCCCGTGAGAGGCCATGTCCTGGGTACTATGTTGGTTAACTATGTCGGTTAAGCCTCTCTCTCTCTCTCTCTCTCCCCCCCCCGCTTCGCCCCCCCTTTCCATCTCCTCTCAGAATGGAGCCATCATGAATAAAGGTACGGGGCGCTGCCTGGAGGTGGAGAACCGTGGCCTGGCTGGCATTGACCTCATCCTCCGCAGCTGCACGGGACAGAGGTGGATGATTAAGAACTCCATCAAGTAGTTGCGGGGGAGCTGGGGACCCCAGAGCCTGGCCCCCGGGACAGGGTCTGTCTGTCCTCTGGACCAGCCACGTTGGTGGAGAGACAGCCGGGAGCCAGCAGGTGTTCGTGGGCCTCTGAGGCCTCTGCAGGCCAGCACGGGGGCCCCAGATGGAGACTTTGTGTCCACCTCAGGCACTCAGCTGCCATGAGGCTTGTGCACCCTGGAAAAGCATCCCCAACCCTTCTCTGGGAACTCAGGAGCCATGTCATCTGCAGCCCGGATGTGGACCTGGTACCAAGGAGTAAAACATTCACATCTGCTTGTCGTTGTCCCACTACCGTCAGGACCGGGACTGGCCGGGGCCTCTCCTCTGTCATCTCTACAGCAGCTTCTGAGTTCCACCCCAGCCCTCAACAATGTGTGTGTGTTTGGTGGGGGGAGGCTCAATCACATCCTAGCTCCCCCTCTTCAGAGGAGGCAGCAAGGCCCTGAGACTCAGTTTCCCCTGAGGTTGCTTCTGCCCAGGTGTCCATTCACAACTCAAGGCAGCCTCCACCCCAAATCTTTTCATCAGGTGACTGGGGGTTACAGCTCTGGACCTTTCTGGACCCTCCCTGAAATGACCTGGAAGGAGCTGACACTTCCATGGTCGCCTGAGCACACAGGATGGTCGGAGCCCTGCCTCACAGAGGCTGCTGCAGGGGAAACAGCAAGGGGCCTCCATGTGGAGCTTAAGGACTGGAGCCAGCACAGCAGAGGGGCCAGGACCCTTGAGGATGCTCTGTGCTCATCTCATTTCAGCCCATACTTGCTGGCTGACAGGGGAGAAGGCAGTCGATTCCTCTCTGAAGAGTAATAATTTTTTTCGATTGCCCTCTGGTTAGGGTGCACTTATGAATCAGAGTAATATATGGACTTGTGTGCATGCATATGAGTGTGTGTGCCCGTGTGGTGTGTGTGCTAGGGTGTGTGCAGCTGCATGTGCGTGCGTGCATGTGTGACCCCATGTGGCATGTGTGCCTGGGTGTGTGGTAGAGCAGACATAATAGTGTGGCCCTGGGCTTGCCGCTTCACAGCTCACCTGGATCAGGACGAGGCTGCCGAGAAGCCTGGGTGGTGAGCGGCGGGGATGCAGTGGCCAGGCTTCACTGGCCAGGAGATTGTGGCTCGGCCTTGTCCCATGTGGTCCCCAAAATGGAAGGCTGTCCCTTCTGCCATCTCTCATCTTTCTCCCCCCCCTCCATGCTGTCCCCACAGGCCAATCCCTGCCCAGAATCAAACCCTGTAGTTGCCCAGTTTGGGGCTCACCATCTCATTGGGTGGCATCTTGTTGGTGACCACCACAGCCCCATCTCCCACCTTGTGAAATAAATACATGTGCGCACTTCCCAAAGCAGCCTTGTTTGCTTCTTGATTTCTCCTGAACCCTGGGCTGCGGGAGTTCCTGGGGTGAGGCAAAGGGCTCCTTTGGTTTGGGGGTTTGGTCTTATTAACAGCAAAAGCCCTCATAGCTTGGAGCTGGGACAAAGCCAGCCTGCCCTTGCACTTGCCTCCCCCCCGCCTCCTCCCTACCCCTGCCCCACCCCAAAACAGGTTAGAACTTGGCATTTGGCACCGGATTACTAACCCCCTACTGACCCCAGATTAGGAGGGTCAGGCTGGCGATGATACCTGTAAGGAAGAGGAGGGTGGGGTGACCTGGCTGAGCGATCCCCATCCACCCCTCCTGCTGACAGGCAGTGACTCCCACATCGGAGACCAGGGAGCCTGTGGTGGAAGCATCTTCTGCCCCTTCTGTTGATGGAAAAGTGAAATCCAAAAAGACGCCAGGCCTCTGCCATGGAAGTGCATATGGAAAACACGGGGGGGTCCCTTGGGCTACGACAGCCGGTGCCTCTTTCCTTTGAGGCAGCCACGAAGGCCCATCTTGTTTGGTTCACACAACACACAGATAGTCATGGTTGCCATTTTTCTTTTGGGGTCTATGAGAATTAGGGTCTACAAGCACGCTGATGGAAAATGCTGTTGTTTGGAAATGAGTTCCTCATATTTCAATATCGGAATCTCAGGGTAACTGTGAAGTGAAAAGAGCTAAAGGTCAGCAAGCTCCCAAGTGGGATCCAGAGAGACGTTGAGATAATATCACAAGGTGGTGCTTGGGAAGGAGTTCTGTCCTAACCGAGCTGGTCTCCCTCCTGGCTGAGTCTTAAAGCCAAAGTTCAAAGAAAGCATTGACCATTAGCTTTGAGCCCCAGTTCCTGGGAGGTTCTCAATGGGCCCCTGTGGGATCCTTCTTCCTACAGGAAATGGGCCGAAACCACCTCAGACCAAAGAAGCCAAAAGACCTGCTCGGTTCTCCCACAAGGTCCAACTCACGTCTATGCTGACAGAACGGGAGCCCACACCTGAAGCAGTCAGCATGCTCACGGCAGTTTGGGCTCCCTTGTCCTCCAAGGCTGCACCCCTAAACTACAACACCAGCAAATGTCCTGGAACTCACAAGAGAAGCCCTCCTATCCCTCAGTGTCACCCAGCAGCAGGACAGGGTATTTGGGTGGTTTCCTTGTTTGGGGGAGCAGTGGGGGAGCTGGTTCAGGGACGTGGGGGGCTTCTGGCCTCCCGGCACCACGACGTGTGCTCCAAGTCTTGGCTCCTGCCCTGGTTCAGCACCAGGGGGCCTGAGCTGTCCCTTCCTATCGGCAGTGGCTGCCAGCGCTCACTTGGGCTTCCTTCCAAAGGCTGCCTGGGGAGACTGGCCAAGGCCTGAGGTCGGCTTCCCCAGGCAGCAGCCTCTGCTCCGCAGGGTCCTGTGGGCCATAGAGCAGTGGGGTGGCAGGCCAGGGGCCAAAGGGGAAAAGAGGAATAAATGAAGCCACAGAGGAGATGAGAGAAGAGAAACAGAGCCCTGGTGGAGCCTGGGGTTCCCTGTCCTTTGGGGAATTGGGAGTTCCAGGGCCCCGCATCTCTGCGCGGGCTGTAGGCAGCAAGCTGCAAGCCTGGGCTCCAGGAAAGTCTCCCTCGGACGCTGGGCGTCAGCGCCATCCATAGTTGGAGAGGAGACAGATGGGTCTGCGCCCCTCACTCTCACTGGTACATGGATGCGGCGGACGCAGCTGAGTCCTGACAACCTTCGCCGCTGCGGCTCCCTCTGTCCACTCAGGCCCCTCACCCCGGCACTCTCCATTCCCATCTGAGGCCCATTCTTTCTCTTTTCTCTATTTCCCCCCTCCATTTATACAGCAAAAAAAAAATCACAGATGGTATTCCTGATACATGTCCAAGCCACTGCCTCTGAATCTGTAAGTGCTGTTTCTCCAGTGTGTTCTTTGTACTTGTTCTGGTGGCTAGAGAAGAGAAAAAACAGAACAGGCTGGGAAAGCACAATTTGGCCTGAAGCCACCATCTTCAGCCACTCCAAGCCTTTTTACTTGGGTTTCTGAAGCCATTTCTTTTCATCTGGTATGTTTTTTGCCATTCTTGAAAAGTATCCCCGTTTCACAAGGGGCAGAAGCCGGGCCGGCAGAGCTAGAGACTCCCCCAGGGCTGTCAGTGCGGGAGTCGTCCCTGGCCTGCAACCTGCGTGCTGTTTCTCCTCCTCCCACTTCGCCTGAGTGCTGCTCTGAGGAAGGCTGAGCGACAGCTAGCCAAGGCAGGGACAGGCTTAGAAGGGGCCTGGAGCCTGCTCAGGGAACAGGTGGCCTGTGACGTCTGGGAACTGCCAGGTGGCCGACTCGGATTCTGATCCCTGTTCCCTGCCAGCATTCCAGCCCCTTGTTTGATCTGAGCTCCGGAGCAGCAGCTGGGCTGGCTCCTAAGCAGCTGCCCCTTCTCCTGCCTTAGTCACAAATCCCTGCCTCGTAGCCACTCTGCTTTCCCACGTAGCAGGCGAGTTTCCCAGACCTGAGTGTGGGGAGCGCTGGTGGGCCCCCAACTCTACAGGCCCACTGCAGTTCAGCTCAACAAATATATTTGGGCACATATGTATTTGGTTTACTTTTTAAGACTTTTTCGAAGGGAAGGGAGAAGGAGGTAACATACATTAAGCAAATGCACTATGAATGTGATGATCTTTAGCCTTTAAAGCTTATATTTAAGAGAAGAAAATAGACACAACATATTGGGCCTCTCCACTCCCAGAGCCTGCGCAGTCATGCAATGGGGTGTATGCCCATTGTCATAAACGGTGGTCTTGGCCTATTTGCAGATTCCGTGTTCTTTCCCCAAAGAGGCTGCAGCTGATGGCTGGATCTTGCAGCATAGCTCCCAGCTTGACTTCATCTGTTGCCTGTTGCCGTGAAATCCCAGCACTGCCCAAGCACAAAGAGCCACGTTGAGAAACTAAGAAAGCCGGCAGGGATTATTGATGCTGATGATGGCTGCAGAACATGGGAGACTGCCAGGCCTAGCCAGTTATCTCGTCCTTAACAAATGGTCAGGGGGTTCATATTGCTCCAGGATCGATATATCATCCAATGCACTCTACTATTGGATGCCCACCCACCTGTTCAGGTAAGCATCTCATATCTGCTTGATCAAGTCTAGAGACAGCTTGTTCTAGGGCAGAAAACTCTGTCTGACAGTGAGCCGAGCAAATCTTCCCACTGCCCAGCCCTCTGGAGCTCTGAGAACAAGATCCTCTCTCTGCCGATTAAAATCTACGGTTCACCTAAAGTCAGCGTCCTCCTTAAAGCTTTAGCCCTGCCAGTTGTAACTGAGAGAGAAACAACCTACATTTCATAGGCAGCAACTTTATCAGTGGACAGAGTTCAGTTCTGCTTCCTGGAGCAATGGTTAACTTTCTTGGCTAGGGAGGCCATGTCCCAATTTGCCACAGGATTGGGCATATATTGTGGAAAATGTTTATCCACTGTTTCTTAAGAAAAGTAACAGATGAAAAAAAAGCATTCCTCACAGATCCATAGGGTTGACCTAATTTATTTTTTATTACATGTTTCTCAAATATGTATAAACATAAAATGGCTTTTGCTCAAAGGCCTGTGACGACTATAAAATAAAAATAAATTTACAAGTCAATACAAACAAATCTACAAAGTCAATACAACTTAACAACATTCATTCAACCTGTGGCAGCCGTTGCTTCCTGAAACGACATTGCTGCTTCTCCGGGTATGGTGACGGCACCAACTTCTAGCAGAAGTTCTTCAGTGCCTGGTGATACCCTGACTCTGCCACCGCTTTTCTGTACTCCAGGTATTTTTAAAGTATTTATTTACCATTCATTCATTCAGCACCTATTTACTGAGCACGTACTACCTGCCTGAGGCCTGGTTAACAAGAGTGAACAAAGTAGATAGAAACCCCACTTTCTGGGAATCTATATTCCACCGGCTTTCCTGAAGGGCAAACACATTTATATCACAACCTCCATTCTCTTCTTCTCTCTCACCTTTGACAGTCACTGTAGAGCTATTCAGTGCCAATGTTATTGTCACACAACCACAAACCCATGTCCCAAGTTCATGACCAGTGCCAACCTGGTCATCCAGATAATCCAGAATATGCTTATATTTGTTTTTAGATAATGGTCAAAATGAAGACACAAAATTTGAAAATCTAATAGGCATTTTGCAGCTGCAGAAATCAGAGAACCCCCAGGTACCCATGAAGCACCAATACAGTTTGAGTCACTGCGTCTGTGTCCTGGGAGCATGTTTTGGAGTTCAGTAAGAAAGTGGCTCCAACATGCTGACAATAGCTCTCATCCCTGTGAGAAAACAGTGATTCCCACTGGGGGTTATTTCAGCTCTTTTCTTTTCTTCTGATTGCTTAGCTTTGAGTCCTTCTCAAGTTTGCTTGTTACAATATGTGGAAAAGAATGAAACCTCCTAAGTGAAAAGCACAGGCTTTTTTTTTTCCAGTTTTCAATGTGAAGCAAAAGCTCATCGGGCAGGACTTTGGAAAGCTTTGGTCAGAGTGAGGTACGGGAATTCTGGGTGAGCTTTATCAGAACATCGTTAGCTAACATTACAAACCCTCTCTCTGTCCCTGGAGTCTGAGTTCTCATCCGGAATGGAATCCAACTTGGAAAGGCAGGAAAAGTGGGGCTTCCGTGGGCACATCTCAGGAGGAGATGGCAAGCTTTGGACATCAGCCTGAACTTTAGATGGTGAGGTTTCTGCAGAAACAGTTCCTAACGAATGCTGTTTATAATCTCGCCATGCAGATAACAAAAAACAGTGTGCACACTGCTCAGATTTTACATTTTCCCCAGATTTGTTTTACCTTTGAAAACACACACAGGAAAAGGAAACTTCCCCATCCTGACCCAAGTCACCAGACCAAATTTCTGGTGCCCAAGTTCACATCTCTGAATTTCTCTGCATCATTACAAGTCACGACCTCTATAATTCAGAATTCCTGATACGTGAGTTCAAGTTGCCCGTACCTTTGCCCAAACAAAAAGGCTTAGAAAGTGAAGAGTTTAAACACAAAGCTATTTAACTCACAGTTTCTAAGTGCTTCAGAGACACCCCCCTCATATGCATTACATCACTCTGTGGTTTATATCCACTTCTTAGACACCTCCACCTGGTGCCAAGGTGGAAACCAGAGGGAAGTCTGGTCCCAGGGCGCACTGAAAGTGCACTTCCTTGCCCCAGTTTTCTAATTCAACTTCCCTTTGCCCCACAAGCCCAACCCTAACCTACCATGAATTTACCAAAATTAATGAGATGCCAAGTGTTTCTCATGGCTGCTTCCAGACTTCTTTCAGAGGGTAGACAGGCTTGCTGCTCTGGCCCCTGGAGGGAACCTGCATTTCTTCCTGGAGAACTTCTGTGCATTTCTAATCAGTAAGCAGCACAGTGCTGGACTCAAAGCAGGTGACAGCACCAGGACCTGGTGGGGGTAGGGAGGAGGGTGAGAAGTCCAGAAACCCCCCTACACATCAATGCTGTGCTCAAGCCATCCACCGCCTGGCCCTGGCCTGACCCTGACTCTGACCCTGACTCACATGTAACACCTGTGTCCTCCTAGGCTCTCCCAGTGCATGTAACAGTCTCCCAGCGGTGTCATATCAGACAGGGCCCAACTCTGGACCGTTGAGAAGTAAACCTGAGCAACAGGAGCTTGGTGGAAGAAAGCTGCCGTCTCCAAGGGGGAAAGAGCCAGTGCTTTTGGTTGTTGTGATGAGAATTTATTTGTTGTTTTTGTTCTTTGGTCTTGCCCCAAGTTATCTGCTTTTAAAAATCTTTCTTACCCCCAAAGAATTACCCAGAGGGGTAAGGAAGCGGTGCCCCAGCAGCTAGAAGTTGCCAAAGATGAGTGTAGGGGAGCGTTTTTCTCAAACACAGGGTGGGTTTCCTTTTTGTGTTGGTATTTTTTTGGTTTTATTGCTTTCCTCGGATTGCTATTGTTGATGGGTGGGATATGCTGGTAGGACAGAGCCAGCACCATGCTTACAGGGTATGGGGCAGAAAAGTCTAATTATCACCATAACGCTAACCGCCACCATTATTTGAGCACAGACTGTGTGCCAGGCATCACCCAGAGGCTTTTACAGGCATCCTCTCCCCTAATTCTCCAGGCGAGCTCACGGCAGGCACTGTTGTTTTCCTTCACAGACAGGACACCGAGGCTCAGAGAGATCAAGTGCCTGTCCTAATACAACAAAGCCTGTGAGTGGCAGGTATGGGTTTCAGACTCAGTCTGTGTCAATCAGAAGTACCTGTTCATAGCCCACTGCCTCTCCGGAGGCTCTGTTCTATATGAAAGCCTCAGGCATGAGAGGAGGAGGAGGATCAAGCTGTCACAGGACTACGTCCAGCTTCTCCACTGTGGATCCTTAGATGGCAGAGAAGCAGAGACTCCCCGGCTTCATGGAGCACGTCCCCAGGCTGGGGGACCTTCCCAGGGAGACAGCAGCTGATTCAGAGCAGCCAGTGCTGCCACACGCCCCGGCCTCCTGCTCAGACGGCTGCTTCCGCCTTGTCGGCTTAAAGTGCCAACCGGTGTTTGTGCTTTGAGGCTGCACAAGAAAGAATGGTCACTTCTGCCAGAAACAGTTCAGTGGGTCTTCAGCAGACTAGGAAAATAGTCTTGCTCAAACAAGAGCCCCCAAAAAAGATTATTTTGGTAATTTACAAATTAATTGATGGTAACTAAGTACAAATAAGTAATGACAGAAGAAAAATAACATGAATAATCTCACCATCTGGTGATGTTTATGATCATCGTTTCCACACTTGTTCTTTAAATATAGAAACCTATAACTTCATATATATACTACATAATGGGGTCACAATATGATTAAATTTAATGGGATAAATGGAAGTTCCTGCACATTGATCCAAAAAGTTGTACCAATGTATGCCAGAGGAGTATAAAATGCAATAGGCTTTATTTAATTTGCCTCAATATGGGTCAGCAATCTCCAAAAGAAGCCAATGGGATCTTGGAGCAGAAAATCCAGGATGAAGTGGTGGTCCTGCTGCCTTGGAGTCCACACAAAGGAGCGCAGCCGGGTGGTGATGGCCTGAAAATCATGTCTTGTCAAGGAAGAAACCAAGTGTGTTGAACTTGGAGGAGTTTGTCACTGCATTAAAGATTCAGGGGGCCATGGGGAAGGGGAGGGGGTGGGAGAACAGCTATGGTTTGGATTTGTTCTTCATGACCCAGAGAGCTAGAACAGGGCCTAGTGGATGGAAACCAGGCTATGGCTTTGAGCTGGGTATAAGAATCTGCTTTCTAACAGAGCTATCCTCCCAAAGCTGGGGTGGAGGTCTCAGGGGGAACTGAGTTCTGTTCCTGCAGAGGTTCAAGCAGAGTAGGTGGCCTTCAATGTCACTGTCAGTCCTGTGCTTATATGACTCCTCTGTTCTTAAGTAAACCGTCTGGTAGGCATGTGAGCAGTGTGCTGACATGATAGAAGTGGGTGTCAGAAGAGCTCCTCTTCATGGAGATGCACGTGTCAGCTGGAAGATGAAAGTTTTACTTGTTACATGTCACTTTTGAAGAGGAGGACCAGACTTGAGAGTTCATAGTTTATTTAACTGGATGACTTACAAAGAGGAAAATAAAAGACATCATTTTTTAAAAAATGAATATTTAGTCATGGGAAGAGTCAAAATGTGCATCCCTAAGTTTTTGTTTCAGAAAACTGCAACAGGCTTATTTTAGGTCTAGCAATGAGAGGAGAAGAAGGAACTATTTTATTTAGACTCTTGTAGTTTTAAAATGTCTCCTTGGGAAGGGGCAAATGTCATGTGCAGAAGAACTGCAAACAAACTGTGTACATACTTCACTCTAAAGAGGAAAACATAACTCCCCCCTTCTTAAATGTGAATTCCTTCCAAAGAATAGAGTATGGAAAGGAGGAAAAAATAACATACAGTGCAGAAACCTGGCAAATACTGTGTTAGCCAGGTGCTCAAGGTCAACATCAACAGCCATAAATCGTGTTGATAGTATGTACCACTGATATGATGTGATGAAAATGGCACTTCACCTCTGTGGTCTTCCTGCAAAAAACCCATAACCCCAGTCTCATCATTAGAAAAACATCAGACACATTCCAGTAGAAGGGCAGCCTGCAAAACACCTGACCAGTATGCCTCAAACTGTCAAGGTTGTCAAAACAAAGAAAGCCTGAGAAAATGTCAGTCAAGAGGAGCCTAAGGGAACAGAACAACTAAATGTAACATAGTATTCTAGATGGGACCCTGGACCAGAAAAAAAAGGAAGTTGGGTAAAAGAATTAAGGAAATCTGAATAAATTATGCACTGCAGTTAACAATGATGTATCAATATTGATTGATTAATTGTAACAAATGTACCATTCTAATGCAAGATGTTAACAACAGAGGGACTATATGTGGGGGCATGTATTATGAGAACTCTTGTTTTCTACCTGCCCCCCCCCTTTTTTTGTAAATCTAAAACTGTTCTAAAATAAGTCTACTACTAAAAAAAAGTGCTCAGTGGGCACTGTCTCATCCAGTCAGCTCAGGCAGCCCTAGGCAGTTCTGGATGCCAGGGTCTGGGAAAGGGCTGTCCACGTGCCCAGCAGGTGGCATGGACACTCTTGCACTCAGCCAGTCCTGGCTGTGATGGAGGAACCATGGCCTGGGGGCATTCTTCAGCTGAAGCCATACAATTACAATGATACAGACAGTTTAGTCGATACCATTAGTGGCTGCTATGGAAAAGCCAGTTGGGATTTGGATCTGTGAGAATCCATCTTTCTGCTCCCTAAGGTGAGACTGCTCCCTGCTAACCTAATATCCCCCTCTTCTTTGGTAAGAGAACCTTCAGATTTCCAGGTGCCCAGCTAGGAAACTGTATTTCCCAGCCTTCTCTGCAGAGAGAAGTAGCTGATGAGAGGTAAGTGGAAGTGACTGGATGAGCCTCTGGGAATGTTCTTTAGAGAGGTACAGCTTAGAGCTATACCCTTTGGCCCCTGCCTCTCCTTTTCCTGCTCCTAGAGCATGGACATGATGACTGGAGCTGCAGCAACAGTCTTACAAATGTAGGAGGACTTTGAAAACAGTACAGCTGAAAATAAAGGTGAAGCTACCATGCTAACCCTGGGTCACCTATTTAAGGATTTTGTCACATGAGAGAAAAGTCAAGTGAAAAATAGATCTTTTGTTTATTTGGGGTTTTATTTGTGTTTCCTCCTGTATGCCACTGAATCTAATCTTTACTGATTCAGAAACAAAATCTCCGCTGATTCAGGTAACACTGTCATCGGAAATGTCTGGAGCAATGGCTCAACTGTGAAGGTGAAGATGTAGTGTGGTGTGGGAACCTTCTGAAGCTCATCATTTCACAGGTGAGTTCAGAATAAACCAACCAGTGCAGAATACAAAGGCCCCTCCTTGAAGCAGGCCAAACACTACAGAACCCATGACCTGAACAGAAGCAGGCCATAAGGAAGAAGAGACTCCCAGGCCTTGGTGAGACAGCATTAGGGTACATGGACTAGCAATGAGATGAGAAAGGCAGGAACTTCACAGAGACAAGTCCCTGACAATTTCAGTGTCAGGAAAGGTGGCCTGAAGAGCCCAGGGCCAGGCTCTCATTGACTAGTACATACTGAGTATTAGGCTAGGACTATACCACCCATATCTATTCTCTCTCAGGTTCCAGCCACCATGACTAGATAGAGTCTCTTTTGAAAATAGGTGGAACCGTGCAACTAAGTTTGCTTCAAAAGAGTGTGAGTGGCCGTGATGGGTGTGTCCTTGGGGCTGGGCTTTCTCGGAAGTGGGATTGCTTCCACCATGTTCCTTTTCCCCTTCTGGGCTGGGTACAAATGACAGCGGTATCTCAGGGGACAGTGGAGCCACGAGGTGGAAGGATTCTCAGTCCCTGAGTGAGGGCATGAACGAGAACCTCTCATTGACCTGAATACCAAACCTGAATTGTTTTGTTGAGCCATTCCATGGTTGGATCTACTTGTTTGTTACTGCACTAAGCCGACCCTAGCTCATACAAGATTGTTTACATGTTGTGTTAATTATCTATTGCTGCAAAAGAAATGATCACAAACCTGAGTGACATAAAATCACAACGTCCATGAGCTCCTAGTTTCTGTGGGGCAGATTCTGAAGGCAGCTTAGCTGGGTCCTCTCACAGGCCCTCTCACAGGCTGCATCTAAGATGCTGGCTACAGCTGGAGTCATTTCACAGCTCCACTGGGGACAGTCTCCTTCCAAATCTGTAGTTGTTGGGATGATTCAGCTGGACTGGGGGCCTCAGTTCTTTGCTGGCTGTTGGCCAGAGCCCAGAGGCCTCAGTTCTTGGCCATGTGGACTTCTTTATAGGGCGGCTCACAACATGGCAGCTTCATCAGAGCAAGCAGGCGAGAACACCAGAGCTTGCAAGAGCTAGAGAGATGGAAATTCCAATTCTGTGTAACCTAACCTCAGAAGTGAAATCCCATCACTTTCCCCACATTCCGTTTGCTAGAAGCAAGTCACTAGGTCTCGCCACGATCAGGAAAAAGATACAGAAATGATGCCAAGAGGTAGCAGTCACAGGGAGCCATTCAAAAGCTGCCTACCACCACACATATTAGACCTCACAAGAGCCCCACTTAAATCCAATATTTAATCTGATTTGATGAGGCCCATTTAAATAAGAAAACTGAGGCCCAGGGAGGTTATGTAGCTTGTCCAGGATTACTCGGGTCCTCAGTGGTAGATGGAGACAGCCTGTGTGGTGCCAGCACCTGTGCCTGTCTCACCACACCCCCATCCAGGCTGCAGGTGCATCCTGTGTGTGGTGTGGCTGCCTGGGGGAGCAACCAGTCAGGTGGGAGCCTACAGGAGCCGCAACCCACCCCCAAAGAGCTGCCTGCAGCCTTAGGAGGGAATTGTGAGGGTGTGCGTGTGTCTGTGTGTGTGTGAATGGGAGAAAAAGGGGGAAGGGAGAAGGAAGAAGAGAGAGAGAGAGGCAGAAAGGGACACACACATAGAGAGAGAAGAGCGAGGGAAAGAAGCACAGAACTACAGGGAGAATTAGAATGGAGGGAGATAACAGAAAAACATTCAGAGAGAAAGACAAAGAGACAGAAAAAGTGAAAAAAGATAGAGACAGAAGACGAGAGAAATAAGCAGACAGTGGGAAGAGGCAAAAAGAAAAACAGGCAGAAGGGAACGGGCTGGCCACCTCATTTCTGTCTTTAAAGGCAAATCTTTTTAGGGAAGGAGAAATAAGTGGACATTCCTGGCACCTGCATACCTAACGCCCCCTGGTGGAACTCTGAATTGCGTTCTTCAATGGCATGGGCCACGCGTCCCTGTACCTATGCAGAAGTCAGTAAACAGTGGAGTTTGAAAGGACAGAAAATTGTGAGCCCTCTGGAGCTGCCCACAGCTCGGTTTGTCCCTGGTGTGTGGAGTGGTTGCCATGGTTGCCGAGGACGGTGGCACGGTGTGCAGTGGGGCGGAGCGGGGTGTTAGTGGTTGGATGTGTGGAAAGATGCCCTCCGGGTTCTCTGGATGTCGGGCCTCACGAAGGCCGCTCAGAGCCAGGCGGCTGCACCCTCTGCTGGCGCCTCACGTTGATTTCCGCAGTCCCTTTCCTCTGAAACGAGTTCAAAGAAAACTCAGGGGTTGTGACACTGGAGTGATTCCTCAGGGATGGGGAGGAGGAGTGGGGTCAGAGGAGTCCAGAGCTACCTGGTACCTGTCGGGTTCGCTCAGGCCTCTTGTCTAACACATGGTACCACCCTGGGTGGACCCTTACCTCCTGGCATTCAAAGGCCTGCCAAGGGCTTTTTAGCCTTTTCCACGTCATAGAAACTTCCAGCAGTCTGTGGAAGCCTACAGGCCCCTTCTTAGAATAACGTTTTAGAAACATGTAAAATAAAGTACATAGGTTTACAAAAAAAAACCCAGTTATATAGAAATACACAAATTTATGATATAGAAATACATACAAATACCTTTTACTGATGCATTAAATAAGATATAAGTGATGGGTTTAATCACCATAATTTCAAAGTTGTATGAATATAGATATTACAAAATTTCTGCCACAATTATAATTTGACATGAAACTATCTGTGATTTCTGTTGATGACAAAGGTACACATATTTTTCATCTACTATGGTTTGTTGTCTACTTTGATAATTGTAGCAAAAGCTAAATTTCATTTAGAGGTGAAACTAAAAGCACAATTTTCCCCCATCCAAGTTCACAGATGCCCTGCATTCCACAGATGGAGGCTTCAGGAGTCCATGGACCTGAGGTTAAGAGGCTGCAGAGGCAGAGTTCTTGCCCAGATCTTACCTTGCCAAGGCACAGCCTGCTGCCAGACGGGGTTCTTGGAGTCAACACCCCAAGTGAGTTGAAGACACATAGAGATTCAACGGAAGGATCCTTGGTCATCAATAATAACAGTAACAGTGATCCTTTAGAAAAAGAATGATGCCCAAAATGTCTTATGTACCAGCACCATGCTTTGGCTGTATCTCATTCAATTTGTCCACCCCAAGCCCCACAGCCAGCCCAGATGCCCTGCAATGTGCCGATTTCCTGGGTCACCACAACCAGTACCCGTACCCAGGTCCCTGGAGTGGGCAGGCCGGAGGAGGTCTGGGAAGCTGCCTCTCAGCCTGCCCTCAGGATTCCTCTGCAAGACGCTCGCAGTCTGAAATTTGTGGTGGTAACTGCCTGTCCCCTGCTGCTCCTTGCTCCCAGTTTTCTTGGTTCTAAATTCCATGTTGCCACACACTGGGCCAAAGATTCTTGCCTATGTCACTTACTTTGATGACCTTTTTCAACATGTTTCTCTGCCTTGGCCTCAGAAAGAGCATTGGCCCCACAGTCTCTCTGCATACTTTCACAGAGGAATTACTGTGGTCCTTCTCTGGGACACACGCACGGAAGCTGGCGCAGCCTTTCCAATCAGGCCTTCCTGCTGGCAGGGAAAGATTACGAGGGTAACAGATGCTGTTGGTGGCCTGCCTGTATCCCTCAGGCCCTACACTTCAGAGAGCTAGGGCTGCCTTCCAAATGCAACACTGGCATCTCTGCCTGGGGGCCTCTGACAACCACCAAACAATGCCTGACAACAGTCGAGTATAAATATCCAGCTTCCTTCCTGCTCAGGTGGGGAAAATCTGAACCATTAGAATTTTGGGAGGCCATCTATGCCATTTCTCTGAATCTCTCTCATGGGATTAAGCTCCAGTCACTCACAGTGATAGCTGGCTTTATCCGTTGCCTTCCTGTGTCTTTGTCACTTCCCTAATGGTTTCTTACACGTCCCAAATAAACAACCTGCACTTGAATCTTTGTCTCAGCACCTGTTTCTGAGGGAAACCAAGCTAAGACAAATGGCCACCTCCCCATCTGGAAGGCTTGTCTCTTGGGAAAGGAATTGTGGTTTGGGGGCATAGCTGGTCCAGAGTCCTTGGCGATATGAGGAGGAGGATCAAAGCTAGCCAGTCCCAGCATTGGACCCCAGACTCAGGCCCTGAAGCCCTCTGTAGACACTTTGTGAAGGTTAATGTGCTCTTTGGTAATGAGCTCTTTCTAAAGCTTCCATGTATGTGCTCATCAGCTGAGGACAATGTGTGTATATCTACAGATCAGGAAAAGGGTTCCCAATACTTAAACCATCTCTAAGTCTGGGAAAAAGAATTGTTCTCCTTTTCCATGCCTTTAGAGATACTTCCCTGTCTAAGTTCTCCCTGCAGGATAGCTAGTGAAGACACCCCCTAACTCCACGCTCGTCCCCCACCATGAGCTCAGGACTTTACAAAGGGTGAAAGCAGTTGGCTTCTAGCACTTCAGTTAATGGCTTGCCATAATTCTCCCATAAGGCTAAGGTGTAACTCACCTGCCAGAAAATACAGGGGAAGCTGGGTTATCCAGCTATGCAAACAATGTCCACATCTGTGATCATATGCTTTGGAGACAACAGATCAAAATTTGGGGCACAGAGCAAGAATCAATTCATATGGCTACAACCAGAGTCCCAAGGTCACTAGGAATCCAGGGCTGGTAAATTCTTCCCATCAGGGCACCCACCAGAGGCGTTACTATGCCCACAGCTCACAGGTGGGCATGGCCAGGAAAACCCTGACCCTTGTAAGATTTCTGCTGGGACAGAGTAATGTGCTCCAGAGAGCTCTAAGGTTAGAACTCAAGGCCCCGCAGACACCACAGAGAGAACCTCAGGGAACACACCCTGGAACAGAAGTTTGACAATGTTTTTTGCTTCCTGGGTCCTGCCTGGGTCTGAGAGCATCCTTCCAAAAGGTTTCAGGAGCAAACACTGCGGCAGTGCCATCTAGTGAGCAAGAGACAGAGGGTCACAACAGAAAGGCCCCTCAGATTGGGAGGGGAACCTCTTGCTTCAGGGCAGAAAATGACCTAGCCCACCTTTACATTGCCCTCAGCGCAACTTCAAACAGGCTTCTGACTCTAGACGCCGGGCTTTCTTTTTCATAGAGTGCTTACTTTAAAAAAACTTGTCATTGGAAATTCTTTCTCAGACCCTTTGAAATGTATATAAATCTTCTCCAGCCTCTTGTCAATTTTACAACACAGGAAAATCTTTCTTAAGGGCCTGGAGCCATTCTTTTGAACTATAATCATCAAGGAAGACAGTGCCCTTCTCTCCCAGTTTTTGGGAGAGACATAGGAGCCTAACTTAGATGGGTGCCAATTAGCAAACATAGATGGCCTGAACACAGGGAAAACTATTTGCAAACTCAAGACTAACTCGATGTGCTGAACACATTCCATTGATCAACCTCCCCTCTCCACCCCAACATCCTCCAGTACTTTTCTATCAGCTCATCCCAGCACTTAAAAGATCTCCCAACTTGTGTTTCAGTAGAGTTCAGTTCAGTCTCTCTCCCCTATTGCAATCGTCTTGAATAAAGTCTTCCCTGCCTGTTCAGCCTTCTCTGATGCGCTTTTCCTTTGACACAGCCCTTCTGAGGCCCCCTGCTGAGGGCCTGTAGCCTGCCCCAGACAGCTCTAGTATGCCTCAGGAGCAGCAGAGCCCCCTCCTCCCACTCATCAGGGTGCATGTTCTGCCCACTCCCAGCTCTCCCAGCTCTTCCTGACCATCCCCTTGCCCCAACTCAAGACATTGCCTGGCAGGGAAACCCTCTGCCTAGGTTATGAAAGTCTGGAACAGAGCTTATGGACTCCTCTGGGAGAAGCTTTCATTGACTAGGAGTCTTTTTTTTTCCTTTTAAACTGCCCATGGGAGTCCTTGGAGCTCAGAGTGGCCACTTCCCATCTAACCTGGAGGTAGAAGCTTTGCTGCAGGCTTCAAGTACAGAGGTAAGTGCTGCCCCTCTTAGAATCTGGCCCAAATGAAAATGGAGCCTCAGGAGAGTGAAGAAGGCACTGTCTCTGGGCACGGTGTGCTGAGCAGTGATGTCTCTGAGGAGCCATGTCATGCATGAGTGAAGCGGGGATTCCCCCAGAGCCCTGATGACTCAGACAGCAGCTCCGGTCCCCACTCATAGCCTCATGGGGCCCTCCACTGTTTTCAACAGTGCTGCAAGAATAGGATGAGGAAAACGTAAAAGGAAAAGAGGGTGTTTTTCTGTCCAAACCTACAAACCCAACAGAAGACCTTGATGTATTCAAGTTTGTTTCCATGAACAGCGATTTGACTTTTATCCTTAAACACAGTGGATTTTCCTGATTTCAGTGGAACTGGAGTTAACCAAACAAGTTTGCATTTTACTTTTGCATCCAGTTTTGTAGTTTTCCACTATAACCAAGTCACCTATTACAGACAGATCACGACACTGGGAAGGCAATCAGAACAAAGCACCATCCCTGACTATTGTTTTTATTGTGTTAGTACTTAGCTCCTCTAGAGCCATTTATCTTGCACAACAAAGAAAAATCATACAGCTTCCACCTACTTTGCAAAGATTTTTGTGAAGTCTGAAATGTTTGCTACACCTCAAAGCTGTGCTTGAACAGACTCACAAGTGAATATATGCTAATATCAGATGTCAAAAAAAAAAGGCTCAATGAGGACCTCCTCTGTTATTCATAAACTTCTGAGTGGAATGAGGGTAGTCAAATGTCAGGCCACCCACCCATGAGCCCATTCCCACACCAGTCTACTCAAGTGGTTCCTTACTGCACACAGGGGCTACGATCCCCTTCTGTCACCCACCACCTCTTGTAAAAAATATTCACCCACAGTCTTCAGCTTCAGGTTTCATGGCTCCTAGCCTCATGTGTCAATCATAAGTAATAATTCTAAAGATTAGGAAGTTGAGAGTTCTATGAAGAGACATCTCTAATTTCCTCAAATATTCTAGAGCATTTCTTTGTCCTCAGGGGTCAATTTGTGGTATTGTGATCACTGATAAGTTAGAAGACAATGGCCCTGTCTTGACCCCCTTTACAAACAGAGCAGAAAGAAATGCAATGCCAGGCAATGAGAGCTGAAGCAGTGTGGACTAGGCCAAAGTCTTACTCAGGTACACATGGGACCTGGGTTTTATTCATTTCACGTTTTAGGAGTGAAATCTATGCATATGTTTTTGTGTGGATGGCTTTGGCTGGAAGGAAGTTTGAGTCAGGAAAACTGTTTCTCTATTTTTCCATGTTTGCCTCAAACCTTCTTTGTAAAGCATGGCATTATGACTTAAAGGCTTTCCATAGTTTGTACTTGTCATCACAGTTCCATGAATGAGCTGAATTTTATAAAAATAGAGTAGGCTTGAAATCGAGGGTCTCAGAAGTGCAGAGATTCACATTATTTTCTCTATTCAACCTCTTTTCGCTCTGGAGCTCCAGTGCCCAACAGGAGGAGTGGGTGGGCAGGTGACAATAAACATGACAGTTCACAGTGACATAGTTCCTTCTGTTCAGAGCAACTTTTTTAAAGTAAATAGGTAATTCAAGGTTCAAACTTCCTTTCTCTAATATTTTTTGTCCAGTTTTATTGAGCTATAATTGACATACAACATTGTATTAGTGCAATGTATACAACATAATGATTTGCTATCTCTATATATTATGAAATGATCACCACAGTAAGGCTCGTTAACATCCATTACATCACATAGTTACAATTTTTTTGTGTGATGAGAACTTTTAAGATGTACTCTCTTACCAACTTTCAAATATACAGTACAGTACTGTTAACTATAGTTACCATTCTGTACATTATATCCCCAGGGCTTATCTTACGACTGGAAATTTGTACCTTTTGACCCTCTTCAGTTATTTTCCCCATTCCAGAAACCACTAAACTAAGTGATGGACACTTATGTTGTTTCCATGTCTTGGCTATTGTGAATCACACTGCAGTGAACATGGGGGTGCAGATACCCTGTCAAGAGAGTGATTTTCTTTCCTTTAGATATATTCCCTGAAGTAGAATTGCTGTATCATATGGTTGCTTTTAATTTTTAATTTTCTAAGGCACCTTCATACTGTTTTCCATAGTGGCTGCACCAATTTACATCCCCACCAGCAGTGCACAAGTTTCTCTTTTCTCCACATCCTTGCCAACACTTACTATCTTTTGTTTTCTGATAATAGCCATTCTAACAGGTATGAGGTGATATCTCATTGTGGTTTTGATTTGCATTTCCATGATGATTAGTGATGCTGTGCATCTTTTCATGTACCTGTTGGCCATTTTTATGTCTTCTTTGGATTCAATTCCTCTGGCCATTTTTAAATCTTTTTTTGTCGTTGTTGTTGTTTGTTTGTTTGTTTGTTTGTTTGTTATTGAGTTGTATGAGCTCTTTACATATTTGGATATTGACCCCGTATGTGATTTGCAAATATTTTCTCCCATTCCGTAAGTTGCCTTCTCATTTTGGTGATGGCTTACTTTGCTGTGCAGAAGCTTTTAGTTTGATGTGTCTCATTTCAAACAGTCAGATTTGAATATTTGCAGGGATGAAGGGGGTAGGTGTCTCTGGTCTGTGTGCAGTCCTTGGGGGTCACTGCTGACCTCTCTAGGGATGTAGCTCATCCTGTGTCCTATGAATGGTCTCAGTGATCAACTGAGTTACATTGGGATCCAGCTCTGATAACCAGAGGCACCTTCTGGGTATACTTTGTGGCCATTTTATCCTGTCTCCAGGCTTCTCCTGTACCACTGGTCCCTTTCACTGAGTCCAGGTCACTACAGTGGTGCCTACAGAAACTTCTGGACTTCCTATGGGCCTCACACAGGCCACAGAAGCCTACCCTGCCTCACTGGGCTGGGCTCTATTTCTACAGTACTCTCTGGCTATCACACATTGGTCCAGGGCACCCTGCATAGAGCCTGTTTTCCCACTAAATTCCAAAGCTCTCTCTTCTTTGGCTTCTTTAGTCTTCTCTCCCCTCTCTCAATCTGTCCCACATAATTGTATAATAAAAGGGGAAAGGGGGCCTGCTCCCTATCCTGTGGGGCAGGACCTCCCTGCACTGACAGCCACGTGAAAGTCTGACACAGACCACTCAGCTCAGCTCTTGCTCTGCAAATGGGCCTATAGATTCTAGAAATTCTTTTCTCTGTCAACAAAGCCTTCAGCTTTATTGACTCAGAAAAAAATGTGATTTGAAATATAGAACTAAATAAGGTCTCCGGTGCCTCAGACTGCATTCACTCTCTCTTTGAAGCAATGAACTTTCTTATTTAATAGGTGAAGGAGAGGCCTGCCTCAACCAAGAATTAGGAATAAGTGGGAATGAAAATATATTGGTTTATCATCTAAGAAAATGTGAGCCCTTGTTAAACAAAATTTTGCATGTGTGTCAATTGGTGGGGAAAAAAGATTTCATCAAATTCTCAGAATATCAAATTACCAAAAAGTTAAGAACTGTTATTTTAAGGCATCTATCTGGTTAGTCTTGACAGCAGAATTTACCCTGTACATTTGTAAAGCATATCACAGTTTCAATTTATAAAAATTAATAATAATGATCTTCTTGTACATTGGAGTCCTCAGCATCTCTTTGTGGTACACAGGGCAATAGTACTGCCCTGATTTTACAGATGAGAAAGTCAAAGCAGCTCGTGCCTTTGGCCAACTTCAGAGAAGGCCCCAAAACCTGGAACACCAGACGGAGGAGGGCCTTGAGGAATATCCTGGCCCATCCTGTTGGTTTTCAGGGGAGGAAATGAAACTCCGAAAGAGGAAGGGACTCGCCTCCCCACACACCGTCACCATCGGTACAGGAACAAGACTAGGTGGACTGTCAGCCTGGTGAACAGAACAGGATCAGCCCTGGGGAGGGGGCTACCAGAAACAGGTGAGCTACCATCCTACAAACAGACGAGCTTTTTTCTGTACCTGAAAATGTTGTTGCTGACCGTAAGAGGCAAGATCAAGTTTTGAGAGAAAAGTAAAGATGGAGGGGATTAAAAATAACATTAATTATGTATGTTTAAAAAACAGCTAATAAAAATTCCATAAGGAACCTTTTCTCAAACAAGTTAAATTCCGTGGCATTAAGACTTTTGTCTTATAAGTAATCCTTTTCCTGAATCACTGTCTTTAATTGTTCAGTAAATGCCAACAGCATCACGATCTGCTAAGGCAAATTTTCCTACTAGTGTTTCATAAAGCACAGCAAACTTCTCTTCCTCCTTCCTTCCCTCCCTCCCCCTTCCTTCCTTCCTTCCTTCCTTCCTTCTTTCTCTTTTTCTTTCTTTCTTTCTTTTTCTTTCTTTCTAATATTTATAAGAGTCCCTACTGATTTGAAAGTTAATGTCTTGTCAGTTGCATTCTCCTCTTTCCCCTCCCTTCCTTCTGTGCTTCCCTCCCTCCTTCTTTCTCTCCTTCTCCTTTTGCTTCTTTTTATTTTCTCCCCATGCGCCTCTGCTGTGTTGTGAACCTGATGTGGGCTTTCCATTAAGTACTGCAGTGTGTAAGTTCCTGTCTCTCGGCTGGGTCTTGCCACCACAGATCAAGGGCTTGCCGCCTAACACACCTGACACCTAGTCCTTCCCACAAGCCCCACGTGGTGGCAAGCAGATTTGCTTGTGAATGTTTTTGTTTACAGGGACTAAACTGACTTAACTATAGGTGTTTAAAAAACAAAGATTTTAAATAGTTGGTTTAGGCATAAAACTGAGTTATGTCAAAACTTTGGTTGGAGAAGGTTTATGCTTCTGGCTTGGCGTGACAGGGTCACTGGTAGTGCCCACTATTGTTCTTGAGGAATTACTAAAAATTCAGATTCCTGGGCCCCTCACAGAGGCCTGAGAAACTCTGCTTTAATCAGGCTCTCCAGTGATTCCCATACAATGAACCTAGCACTCACTGGTGACAGCCAGTGATAGACAGCAATCTTTTGGGTTGTCGTGGTTCTGGTAGTGTGTGTGTGTGTGTGTGTGTGTGTGTGTGTGTGTGTGTGTGTGTGTGAAGAAGACAGTGTGAGGGAGGGGTAGAACAGCAGGGGTTTTCCTCAAGGCTCCAACTCAGCCCCTCTGGCAATTGACCTCAGTACAATGATTTGAGCATAATTCTCCAAACCCACCACTTGGTGGCGTGAGGGCAGGCAAGTCCTGGGGACGCAGGGCCTTCATCTCGGACCAGTGTGAAGCATGGAGCCCTGACTGCTGGTGTGGCTCCCTCCACTTGGGGCTTGTTGGAGACCAGCTGCCGCCAAGGCTTTCCTCACAGTGTGCTCCATACTGACTCGGTGATGGAGAGCTAGCTCTTCCCTCTTAGAGCGCTTTGTAAACTACCAAGCACAGTATGGAGCGAGCATGATCACCATTACCCTCACAAGGCAGGGTATCAGGGGTCCTTCAGGTCACCCTTGGGTTCAATGATTCACAAGATGGACTCTCAGGATCCAAAAAACCTGGTATACTCAAAATCATGGTTTATTTCAATGAAAAGATACAGATGAAAATCAGCAACAGAAATATGCACATAGGGCCGAGCCTAGGAGAGACCAGGGACAGCTTCCAGTTGTGCTCGCCCAGTGGAATTATGCAGACAGCACTTAATCCTCCCAGCAACGACGTGTGACAATATGTATGAAGTACTGTCTACCAGGGGGGATGCTCACATGAACCTTGGTGTCCAGGGTGTTTATTGGGGATCATGTAGGCATAAAGCTCAGTACTTAAGACACTCAGTACCCAGCCCCCCCCCACCCCAAGGTCAAAATGATAGAGCCAGGCAAACAAAAGCAAGCATTCACCACAAATCACATTGTTAGCTTAAACTTCCCAGTGTGGCCCCAGGCCCCAGACAAGCAATGACACTCTTATCAGGCAGGATATTCCAATGGCTCAGAGGTCATATCCTGGGAAATTGTCTGGGGCCTGAAGCCCTTTAGAATGTTCAGGGTTTGGGGCCACCAGGGCCTGCTGAATTAACTCTATGGAGAAGCAAGCCAGGCAAAAAATTACTGTCAACATCCAATACACAGGGACACTGAGATTGAAATGTGACAACGTCACAAAAGACAAGCAGTAGGGTTTCCTACTGCCAGATCAGTGCTCTTGGATCCCAGAGGGGTACAACTCAGGGCAGAGAAACTACAGCAAGGGACTGAGTGAGATGAGCAGTGCTGTGTCCCCCAGGCCCAAGGGTAGCATGGGGGCCTTGCTGGTGGAAGGACCCAGCAATGAGTGGTGGCCTGGCTGTTAGATGCCCCTGGGTGGTGATTAGCAGGGTCAGGGTGCTGAGCGCCCCAACCTGCAGCCTGGGAAGAGAAGGCTGTTTATATGGTTGATGAGACTTTGATCTGCAAACTAGGGAAGTTCGCAGGCATTAACAGCTTCAGCATCTAAGTAAAAATGAAAAGAACATAAAGTTCTAGTTTCTAAACTCAGGAAAATCACGCACATGGAGGGCCCAACCAAGGCGGCTGCCGAGTCAGGCTGGATGGGAGGATGAGCTTTATAAGCTAGAGTGGCCCCGAGTGGCAGTGGGATTGCCAGACCCAGAGGTTGGCAAGGATCATCAAGTCCCCTGCACTGTTGGCCCAAGTGCCCTTGCAGTGCTTCTGCGAGGGAGGGCATGGCCCTGACAGTGAAGGGAAGAGAAGTGATATGGAGCAAACAAATGCACGGAGCCTCCTGACGAACAGGGCAGAGGACACCTCTTACATGAAGGCACCCACAGGGGCCGCCTTCCTGCATCATGCTGGGCCTCTCAGCCTTGTTGCAGCCTCTGGGGCTGTGTCTCAGTGATGTCCTGCAGCCAGATCCACGCCCCTGCCTTCCCAACTAAGACCCAGAGATGCTAATAGAGCTTCTGTCCCTCACAGCCAGCCTCCTAGGGACAGCACCTGGCATCACACAGCTAATGTACTTGCTGCCTTAACCTGCTTCCATCACTTGTTCCGTGTCCACGGAGGGTCCTAGTGAGGGCTTCTCTAATTCTTTGGTGGAAGTTAAGAGAGGGTTGTGTGGAAAGGGCTGGAGGGAGCTCAGCCTTTCAAGGTTCTGTGGAGTCCGGGTTTTGGTGGTTTAAATTGCCCTCATTTGATTACCTGTGTGGCTGGTGCAGGGTGTTAAAAAGGTTCAAGAAAGCTATTCTAATTTTTCTCTGTCTTTCAAGTAGTGCTACTGGTGCTTTTGGCTGCAAAATTGTTAGAGGAGTTCCCTGTCCTCATACCTGCTGCCTCAGCTGATCTCACTCCACCCGAAAATCCGATTTTTTTAAAAAAGAAAAACTGTTAAGTATCATTTAATAAAGATAAAATCTTTCACAGAGCAGGGCCCAAGGAACAACAAGACTCGGGGTTAGGGGTTGTGAAGCCGCTGAGCCTGGAAGCCAGCCCAGGCCAGACTTCCTGGGGAGGAGGAGAAGGGACTCTATCCGCGGACCCGCGGCGGTGAGTGCTCCTGAGTTCGGCGGGGGCTGGGGCAGGGCGGCGGCAGGAAGCATTTCGTGTCGCTAGAGGGCGCTCAGCGGCCGCGGCGGAGGCAGTATGAAGCCTGCTGGCAGGTGCAGCCCAACTGGCAAGCAGCTGAGAGCGCCCTGCACCCTGCCGAGGGGCCGGCATCACCCCTGCCCGGCCCTGCCCTGCCCTGGCCTCCGGTCATCCCTCCCGCTCTGGGCCACTTTTGAGATAGGAAAATTATAGTCAGTCAGGGAAATAGCCACGGTAGAGGGAATCAGGGTGGAAACCATAACAAAAGCCAGGAGAAATCATTTTAATAGCTGACTGATAGATTTAAGTCACAGGACCACACCAGAATGACAAACTTGGGAGGAGGAGGAGGAGGGGGAGGCGGAGGAGGAGGAGGCGGAGGAGGCGGAGATGGGGTTTTTTAAAAGCCTATAACAAGAAAGTCAAAAGTTAAGTTTCACCTCCAGAGAGGAGGATTAAAACAGGTTAGTTAACAATGTAACACAGTCAGGAACTCCCTGATATAATGAGCAGCAGACACTGATATCTTCAAAGCCCCAGCCTTGAGATAACATGTTCCTCTCAAGCAGAGTCATTGATTAAGCTGATTAAGCTCTAAGGAAATTAGACAG
The DNA here is from genome assembly GCF_001890085.2 of Hipposideros armiger. Classification (NCBI taxonomy): domain Eukaryota; kingdom Metazoa; phylum Chordata; class Mammalia; order Chiroptera; family Hipposideridae; genus Hipposideros; species Hipposideros armiger. The sequence continues at coordinate 1,070,444 of NW_017731750.1, read as the reverse complement.
TTTTGAGAAAACTCCTCCTCCAGGCTAAGTTCCTCCGCAAGTACACAAAATATGGATTAAAGGAGTAGTTCCTCACCTAACGCAGGCACCCCAGTCAGGACCCCCTCTCGTTTTGAGAGCTGCTACTTTCTGCCCAAATAAACTATCCTCTGCTGTAAACTTGACCTCTCTGGTCCGTGTCGCCATTCTTCGGCTTCATGAGACTACAAGAAAAATCCTACATCACTTTGGCCAATCCAACTCAGTGGCCCTTATGTGGCCACAGCAGGCAGGGCGGTGGCCCCTGCCACATGCCACGCCCCGTGCCACACTCTGGGCATTTCTTATGGGCTCTGGTTGGTCCCAGAGGCTCCATGCAGGGGCGCAGCGGTCATCTGCCTGATTCTCTGCCCGCCTATGGATTTGCACCTTTACAGATGACACCTGGGAGATTTGGAGACCCGTGACCCACGGGGTGGCTCAGAGAAGTGCGTTCCCCCTGGATCCTGCTGTGCCCAGTCTATTGGTGTGGGCAGAAGTCTGTGCCAATAGACAGAGGGCCGCTGCCAGCCCGCGTCTGCCGTCCACCCTCCAGCTGACAAGGGAAAGCAAGTCGGCTCAGTGTGTTCCTTAACTCCCAGCCAGAGGGGCGAAGAGAGAATGCTGGTGGAGAATCCTGCCTGGGGCAGGAGCGCCTGCAATTCAGCCAGCCCCAAGGGCCTGCTGCGAAACCCAGCGCATGTCACGCCATCTTTCTGCCTTCCAGACCACATCTGTCAAGTTCTAATTTTAGGATATAATTTTCTAGGTCGCTTGAGAAAAAAAATTAAATAAAGACCATATAGGAGAAAAGGGAAGGAAGAAAGAAGGAAGCAAGGGATAGAGGGAGGACGCCTTATGTCAAAAATCCAACCCTTGCCAGACCCCCATGCCATGGGGGAGGGGGAGGCATGTGGACAAAATGGTGAATCTGACAGTTCTCCCTGGTGCCAACCACTGGCGTTTTGATGCTCTGCCCCAGCCAAGGAGCCTCACGAAGCCCCTCTCATCCACCCAATCAGTGCTTCTCCCCACCCTTTCCTTAACACGGTGTTCTCAGGGCTTCCAGGGCAGCTTTTATGCAGGAGAGAGCCTAGGGACTCAGGCACCCTTCCAACCTGGTCTCTGCCACAGATTCCCTGGCCTCAGTTTCTCCATCTGCCAAAAAGGGCTTCGGTGATGTCTAAAGTCCCTCTCTGCGGACATTTAAAGTAGCCAAATAGTCCAGGCTCTCAACCTTCCCTGGTTCGGATTAAAACTGCCTGGGGAGCTTTCAAATATTATGGTCTGGGCATTCTTCCCCCCCCCCTT
>NW_017731750.1:1061566-1069100 GCF_001890085.2 Hipposideros armiger | reverse complement strand
CCCCCCGATGTAATTGGTCTCTATGCTAGAACTCTGCATCTGTGTTTTTTTCAAAGCTCCCCATATGATTTGAATGTGCAGCCAGGGCTGGGAATCTCTGGCATCTAATTCCTGCTAAGAAATATCTGTGCTCTCATAGGAGACTCCCGGAAACTGATAAAATAGTCTCCTCAACCTATCTCTGATGCTGGGATAATAGGCACGGTCATGAGGTTGGGGTGGTCTTTGGGGGCAGCCCCCCCCCCGAAGGCTTATGAGTCTGTGGAGCTTGTTCACTGGCTCTGGGTGGAAAATGGCTGTGACAAGAAGAGAGGCTCCTTTCTCTTTCCTGCCTCTGTGCCCATCCCCCCAATGCTTCATGACAGGTTCTCCCCTCTCCTCTTTGCCCCCAATCTGATGGCAGCTGTGTTGACTTCTTGGTAGCAGCTACCCCCATGTGGAATGGCTTTCCTGCTCAGCCTTTCTCCCAGCTTCCATGTTTTCTTGAGAACCTTTCTTCTCCAGGACAATGTCCGTCTTCCTCTCTAGGTCCACACCTGAGCAGGCAATTGGAATCTTGCCGCTGAGAGTTAGAAGCTCTGAATGGTGAGTCTGAGGGAGGGGACAATTCCTAAAAGTGACATTCTCTGGGCCACATTCCCAGCATACTAATCAGCATCCTCATTGCTGAGCTTGGACCCATTCTGAGAACTGAGATTTTGTGGCCATTAAAATGCTGACAGGATAAACTGTGAGGGAAGAGGCAGGGCCGGGACTTGGGGGACCTGGTTCCCGTCCAGTTCTGCCATTAACTGCTTGGTACATGACCGTGAGCCTGGCACTTCTCTTTGGGCCTCAGGGGTTTTTTACTTGTAAAATGTGGGCTGACAAGTATTCCTTTTACTGCTGACTTCTGTGGCACATCCTGGGACTGGAGAGGCTGGGTGAAATGGCTTTACAATCCAAAAAACAGGAGCTGAAGTGGTTGAAATTTATTCCATCATTATCTGAGCATCATCTATTTTCAAGACAGTTATAGGTGCTGGGAATATAGCAGTGAACTCAACAAAGCCCCTCCCTCATGCAGTTGACAGTGTGGAAGAAAGGTGGCATTGGTTTGGGGGTCTCCAGTCACATCCTGCAGAATAGGCAGACATAGGGTGAGGCCAAGCGAGCTGAGAATGGCAGGAGTTCTGAGCTGTAAGATGTGGAGAAAAGGTGCTCAGGGTACACAAGTCAGCCCTGAACCAGGAAAACCGCTGCCAGCTGCCAGCGGTGTGCTCCTCCTCCACTCTTGCTAACGTCTGATTGCTTTCTTGAAGATTTTATCAGGTTTTTCATAGACAGAATCATGTCTTCTGCAAAGAAAGACCATTTTCCTTTTCTTTTCTAATCTGAATGCATTCATTTGCATGCTGCTCTGGCTAAAGCCTCCAATACAAAACTTAATAGAAGTGGTGAGAATGAACATTTTTGTCTTGTTTCTGATCCTGGCACAAAACACCCTGTCTGTCACCATTACGTCTGATGCTAACTGTAGGGTTTTTGTAGCTACGCTTTATCAGGTTGGCAACATTCCCTTCTATTTCTGCTTTGCTAAAAGTCTTCATCAGGAATGGATGTTGACATTTGTCATGTGATTTTCCTGCATCTATTGAAATCATTATATGCTTTTTTTGTTTGTTTGTTTGTTTGTTATTAAGGTGAATTACATTGATTGGTTTTCAAATGGTAGAACAAGCTTGCATTCCTGGGATAAACCCCTGTTGCTTATGTTGTTTTATTCTTTTTATGTTATTGGATTTGATGCCCTAAAGTTCTTATTAAAATTTTTTTGCATATAAGTTAATGAGGGATTTTGATCTGTGTGATTACTTGTAATGTCCTTTTCTGGTTTTGGTATTAGTGTAATTCTGGCCTCATAGGAAAAGATGGGAATTATTCTCTCCTTTTAAATTTTCTGGAAGAGTTAGTGTAGATTTGGTATTAATACTTCTTTAAATGTTTGGTAAAAGTTACTAGTAGAAAGTTACTAGTAAAGCCATTTGAGACTGGAGTTTTCATTGTGGGAAGATTTTTAACTAAAAATTCATCTTTTAATACTTACAGATTAAATCTATAGTGATGTCACCTAATTCATTCCTGATACTGGTAATTTGTGCCTTCTCACTTTTTTCCTTCTCAGTCTAAAAGATTTTGTCAATTTTAGTAACCTTCTCCAAGAACCAGCTTTTGGTTTCATGGATTCCCTACATTGTTTTTCTGTTTCCTTTTTCATTCATTTTTGCCTTTTGGTCATTATTTCTGTTTGCTTTAAGGACCACTTTAACATTTCTTGTAGTGCAGGACTGCTGAAAATTCTTTCAGCGTTTGTCTGTCTGGTAACTCTTTATTTTGCCTTTGTCTTTGAAAGATATGTCCACTGGGTAAAGAAGCCCAGGAGGATAGACCTTTCTTTCAGCATCTCAAAGACATTTCTCCAAGCTCTTCTAGACTGTTTCTTGATACCTGCAGTTATTTTTATTTTGGTTCTTTCTATGTAATGTCTTTTTTCCCTGGATATTGAAATTCTTTTTCTCCTTATCACTAGATTTAAACAACTTAGTGTAATATTGTTCAATGTTTCTTGTGTTTGGGATTCATTGAGATTCTGGGATGTATGGTTTATAGTTTTCATCAAATTTGGGAAAGTTTTAGACATTATTTCTTCAAATATATAATAGTATTATATTGGAGGCCAGATATTGTGAATTTTACCTTGTTAGTTGTTGGATATTTTTGTATTACTAACAAAATTTTTAAACTTTGTATTGGGATGCACTTGAGTTACCTAAAAAAAGCTTGAACTTTTTGGTCTTGCTTTTAAACTTTGATAGGTGGGACCAAATCAACATTTTAGTCTAGGGGTAACTTTTCCTCACCACTGAGGCAAGACCCTTCTTAGTACTTCTATTGGGTTGATTACTATCCCCCAAGAGACATAACCCCAAACCTCGGAATGTGACCCCATTTGGAAATAGGATCTTTGCAGATGTAATTAGTCAAGATGGGGTCATATTGGATTAGGATGTGCCCTAATCCAATGACTGGTGTCCTTCTAAGAAGAAAAAAACAGAGACAGACTTAGGAGTGATGGCCATGTGAACAGGAAGAGACTGGAGTGATGCAGCTGAAAGCTGAGGAACACCAAGAAGCTACACAGAAGTAAGAAAGAATCTTCCCTGGGGCCCTCAGAGGGAGCGTGGTCCTGCCATTTAGGACTTTTAGCTTCTAGAGTTGTGAAAGGATGCATTTCTGTTGTTTTAAGCCACGTGGTTTATAATAATTTGTTATAGCAGCCATAGGAAACTAATACAGTACTCTGATGCTCATAACTGGTGAATTATGAGGTTCCTACTCTGGATGTTAGGAACAGGTATTATTTGAGAAATTTTCTCTCCCAGCCTCCAGTAGTGTCCTAACACATGTGATGATTTGTTCTCAACTGAATACTGGACGAGAATACCCTGCAGGTCCTCAGAGTCCTCTGTCCAGCTCTCTCCCTTGGTCCTCTGCCCTACGAGCTCCAGCCAGCCTGGCATCTCCTAGTGCCCATCTCCGTTTCTCCAGATCAGAGTCTTAGAGCCAGTGTTTCATATAGTTTGTCCTTTGGTTTGGTTTTTTTGTTATTTCATATAGAATGATCAGTCCTAGTTACCCCATTTTTTCTACAAATGCATTATCATTTATTTTTTTGATGATTTGACAAAAGTTTTCCTCTCTTTAGTAGGTAGCTCATTTGTCATTTGGCTTTAAGATTTATTTTTATGTGTCTTTATTATCTGCTTTTGTTTAAATACATTTTATTTATTATTTTCTTTTTTCCATAGCTTTAAAGTTCTTACACATATAAAAAGTTGAAAGAAATAGTAAAACAAACACACATGTGACCTTGATCTAAATCCAACAGTTATTAACATTTTCCCATGCTTACTTTCTCCTTTCACAATTCTCCCTCTCCCTCTCTCTCTCTCTCCCCACCCTCATAACTCATGGTATTTTATTCATTGTGTTAAACAATTACAGTCATTCTTCTGTTTTTGTTGTTCACTTATTCCAAATTTGCCATTGTCATCCCTCCATGTTGACTGTGTTATGTCCCCCCATTCATTGAAACTTGCTCAATTACTGGTACAACAATGCATCCCAGATTCAATTTTTACTTGTCCAGCCCCAGCTCTAGAATCTACCCTGTTCCTTTTGGTAGCATTTATTTATAAAGCAAGCCCTGGTCACCAGATGTCCTCATTGCTATAAAAGTATCTTTTTGCTTCTATGCCCTTTCTGTGGAAAAAGCCAGTTAATATGTTAAAATGAAAAATCATGAACATGTCTATTTCCAAATAATCATTACAGAGTTTGGTAACTATTGTATTTGTAGTATTTTTAGATGTTTATGTCTTTTTGAAACTAGTGTTACATTTTAAAAACACGTTTTAAAACTTTCACCTCTACAGTTCCAATTCAGGAAAAACCCCTAGGCATTTATTTTTTCCTTTCATATAAGATGAAGAGCAAAAGGGTCTCTTCCTAACGCTGCCCTTTTTCATTTTTTTCTTGGTCTTCATTAATTAATATAGGAGTCAGATAGAATTAGATTTAAATCAAGGATCACCTACTTTCTTGATGAAAGGTAGTTAAATTCTCTAAGCCCCTAATGTTTTACTGATATATCAGGATTAATGATAAAACCTGTCTCATGTTTACTCTTAGGATTAATCAAGATGATAAAAAATACTTAACCAAAGTGCTCATAGTAATCACCATTAATATTATTTTATTCTATTATCTCATTTTTCTACATATATCTCTTTCTATTTGGGGGTTGGGACTAACACTTACTTTCTATAATATTTACCACAATTATTTAGCATTATCTCTATTTAAGTTTTCTGGGCTTCACCACCAATCTTTCCAGGTCCCAATTTCTCCATTTTTGAGCTGTTAAGTTTGAGGTATCTCTCAGTTTACTAATATACACCTTGAATAAAGTTTTTATGTATACATGTGTACACATTATTTCTGGTACAGTATGTCTTCATTGCTTCCCCCTTTAGGACCTCATTTTCCAATACAGTAGCCACCAGCCACATGTGACTGTTTAGATTTCAACTTAGATAATTAAAATCAAATAAACTAAAACATTCAATTCTTCAGCCACGTTTCGAGTGCTTGAAAGCCATGTGTGACTAGTGGCCTCTGGACTGGACAGCACAGATACAGAACATTTCCCTCATTATAGAAAGTTCTAGCAGATGGTGCTAATATAGACAACATTATATTGTCTCCTGATATCTACAGGTTCTTAGAACAGTGCAATCTTTCTTTTTCTTTTGGAGGTAACTCACCTCTTTCTTTTTTTATTTGTTTGAAGATGTGTAAGATTTTTTACTTTATCCTTGAAATTCAAAAAAGATAAGTTCTTTCTGGTTAGACTCTTCAGCACAGAAAAGTTTTATTCCCCTGATTAATTTAATAAAAATACACTAGCAATATATAAATGTAATTATGGTGTACTTCTATAAAATGTCAAATGTCAATATTTTTTAATTAAAGAAAAAACAAAATACAGAAATGTATAGTTTTAAAAGTTTAAATCCTTCATTTTCCCAAACTTTCTCCCCAGGGGGAATTCCTGTTCCCAATTTGGTATATATTTTGGAGCATGCTTGATGTGATCTTCACAAATAAAAATCATATAATTGATGCTTTTTCCATCAATTAGTTGATACAGGATTTATTGTTCTACAACTTGCTTTTTTTGCTTAATAATACTTATTAGAAATCTTTTTTATGTTTGTACACAGATGATTCTTTCTAAAGGTTGAGAAGACTGCCACAGAATGGACATACTATCATTTATTTAACAATTGTCCTATTAATGGACATTTCAATTTCAAAAAAAATTGCTTTTCTAAACAATGCCACAATGTACATCCTTTAACATATATCTTTATTCCCCACTGAGTAGAACAGACATCTGAAAGCCAAAAGTACAATTGCTTGTTGCAGAATGAAAATATTTAACATTTTCATTACTACTGACAAATCGTCTTCCATAAAGTCTTCTCCAGTTGATAGACACCTCCTAACGGTATATGAGGATATCAATTATCTAGTTTTCCACACTGCCATTAACACTGGATAGTATTATTTAACATTTGTTTGTGAATTTTATGGTCAGAATTAACTCCCATACTGTCTTAATGGGATGGTGCTAAATGATTAAAGTCATTCTATAAACAGTCCTTTAAATTCCCTGAATATTGGCCTAGCATGTACTGCTCTTCTCTGTGGATGAAACCTCTACGTGCAGTCACATCCACCCAGCAAGATACAATCTCTTGCCCTGCAGCCTCACCCCCAGCCAGCTTGTGCTGGGCTCCCTGTGAGTCCATTTACCAGCCAGTGTAGTCCCCTTCTCTCCTCTGGACACTTGTCAAATCCACAGGGTCCCTGATGGCATTCCTCCACCTCTGACGACCTGTGACTGGGACTGTGAACGTGAGAGAGGAGGGAGGTGTGGGCGCTCAGTCTGCCTTGTTGCACTGGCAGCTGTGACAGGCCATCACTATTTACTTTTCATGATTAATCAAGGTTCCTGTCTATGCAGGTTAAAGCATAGATATAACATTTTATGAAAACAAAAACATATTGTATGTACCTCAAAATGATTTTACATGTTATTTGATGAATATTTTTATGCATTAAGTATTCTACAACATCTTTAGGAGCTGTGTTGTAATCCATTGTACGGATACTTCATAATTTATATAATAAACTCATATTCAGGCATACCAACTGCTTCAAATTTGTTTTTATTAGGAAATAACACTGATTAATACCCTTTTTTTTAATATTACTAAATTTTAATTTCAGATTGCATTTGAAGCAATGCAAATGCACTATATACAATTATATTTAAATAGTAAGCATACATATTTTTGTAAAGTATTCTTGTTTTCCCCACAATAAATATATTTCTGAATTTTAGTGCCTTTCATACATTGTTGATCCCAGAATTCCACAATTATGCTTGTCCTTTTTACTCGCATTTCTATGTTTTATTCCCTGGTATTTTCATTGAAGAAAGATATAACTGATTCTCCATGTAATAAAAAGCATAGGAAATGTTTCAGTGACTGCTGAATATAATTACAATTGTAAGCTTCAATGCAAAACGATACTTTTTGCTCTTTTTGGGTTGTTTTTTTTTCTTCATTTATCTTTTTCTTTATTATTGTGAAATAAACATTTTTAAAATTGGTTTCAGCTGTACAACACAGTGCAATAGTTATACTTTTTACCCCTCAAAGTGACAAGCTTCTCCCCCAATCTGCCACCCCACTCCCCCTCCCCCATATCATACATATCTATTACAATTCCCTTGACTTCACTCCCACACTGTACTCCACATCCCGTGGCTATACATATATTTTCACTTATAGTTGACATACAATATTATACAACATCAGCTTCAGGTGTACAGTGCAGTGATCAAGCCTCTTCCCCATCC
>NW_017731750.1:1059213-1060786 GCF_001890085.2 Hipposideros armiger | reverse complement strand
TTGAACATTTTTTCATATGCCTGTTGGCCATCTGTATGTCCTCTTTAGAGAAATGCCTCTTCATATCATCTGCCCATTTTTTAATTGGGTTGTTGGTTTCTTTGGTGTTGAGTTGCATGAGTGTTTTATACATTTTGGATATTAACCCCTTATCAGATACATCATTGGCAAATATCTTCTCCCATTCAGAAGGTTGCCTTTTTGTTTAATTGATGATTTCCTTTGCTGAGAAAAAAACTTCTAAGTTTGATGTAATCCCATATGTTTATTTTTTCTTTTATTTCCCTTGCCCGAGGGGATATGTCAGCAAAAATATTACTAAGAGTAATGTCTGCAAATTTACTTCCTATGTTTTCTTCTAGGAGATTTATGGTTTCAGGTCTTACATTTAAGCCTTTAATCCATTTTGAATTTGTTCTCGTATATGGCGTAAGTAGGTGGTCCATTTTCATTTTTTTGCACGTGTCAGTCCAATTTTCCCAGCACCATTTATTAAATAGACTATCTTTACTCCAATGTAAATTCTTGCTTCCATCGTCATAGATTAAATGACCATATATGGATGGGTTTATTTCTGGGCTTTCTATTCTGTTCCATTGGACTATGTATCTGTTTATATGCCAGTACCATACTGTTTTGATTACTGTAGCCTTGTAGTATGATTTCATGTTGGGTAGCATGATATCTCCCACTTTGTTCTTATTTCTCAAGATTACCGTGGCTATTTGGGGTCTTTTATTGTTCCATATAAATTTTAGGATTATATGTTCTATTTCTGAGACAAATGTCCTTGGTAGTTTGATAGAAATTGCATTGAATCTATATATTGCCTTAGGTAGTATTGACATTTTTAACTATATTAATTCTTCCTATCCATGAGCATGGTATGTATTTCCATTTATTTGTATCTTCTTTGATTTCTCTCTTCAATGTCTTATAATTTTCTGAGTACAGGTCTTTTACTTCTTTGGTTAAATTTATGCCTAGGTATTTCATTGCTTTTGAAGTAATTGTAAATGGGATTGATTTCCTGATTTCTTCTTCTGATAGTTTATTATTGGTATATACAAATGCAACTGATTTCTGAATGTTAATTTTGTATCCTGCTACCTTACTAAATTCATTTATCAATTCTAAGAGTATTTTGGTGGAGTCTTTGGGATTCTCTATATATTGTATCATGTTATCTGCATATAATGACAATTTTACTTCCTCCTTTCCAATTTGGATGCCTTTTAATTCATTTTTTTTGTCTGATTGCTGTGGCTAGAACTTTGAGAACTATATTGAATAGAAGTGGTGAAAGTGGGCAGCCTTGTCTTGGTCCTCATCTTAAGGGGAAAGATTTTAGCCTTTCCCCATTAAGTACGATGTTTGTTGTGGGCTTATCATATATGGCCTTTATTATGTTGAGATATGACCCCACTATTCCCACTTTGCTAAGAGTTTTTATCATAAATGGCTGCTGGATTTTGTCCAATGCTTTCTCTGCATCTATTGATATGATCATATGATTTTTATTTTTCATTTTTTTAATGTGATGTATTACATTAATTGATTTGCAGATATTGAA
>NW_017731750.1:1049472-1058027 GCF_001890085.2 Hipposideros armiger | reverse complement strand
TTTGGGGTGAAATGCTCTAAAAATATCAATTAAATCCAGCTGGTCTAAAGTGTCATTTAAGGCCACTGTTTCCGTGTTGATTTTCTCTCTGGAGGATCTGTCCATTGGTAACAACGGGGTGTTGAAGTCCCCTACTACGATAGTGTTACTGTTTATCTCTGTCTTTATGTCTGTCAACATCTGTTTTATATATTTAGGAGCTCCTATGTTGGGTGCATAGATGTTTACTAGGGTTATGTCTTCTTGTTGAACCGATCCTTTTATTATTATGTAGTGCCCTTCTTTGTCTTTTATTGTAGTCTTCATTTTAAAGTCTATTTTGTCTGAAATAAGTATTGCTACTCCCACTTTTTTCTCATTTCCAGTTGCGTGAAATATCTGATTCCATCCCTTTACTTTCAGTCTGTGTGTGTCTTTTGATCTGAGATGAGTCTCTTGTAAACAGCATATGCATGGGTCCTATTTTTTTATCTGCTCAGCCACTCTATGTCTTTTGATTGGAGCATTTAATCCATTCACATTTAAAGTCATTATTGATAGATGCATATTTATTGCCATTTTGTTATTTGTATTTCTGATTCCTGGGTTAGCTTGTTTTCCCTTCTTCTGTTTAAAAAAGCCCTTTTAACATTTTCTGCAATGCTGGCTTGGTGGTAATGAATTCCTTAAGCTTATTCTCTTCTGAGAAGCTCAGGGTGCCCCCAGCAACACAGCTCTAGTTGGGCGGGGCAGGCCCCCAAGGCACCACAGGATGTGGTCAGTGGCCCCCACCAAGTCAGAGCAGCATGCACTCTAGCACTGGCAACCAGTCCACACAAACTCGCCAGGAAAGCCCCAGCCGGATCACATAGGCGCATAGCTCATAGCCAACACTCCCAGGAAAACTCCCTGCCTCAGCCTGTCCCAATCAGCCACTTGCAGATCAGGCTGAGCAGCCCACAGCCAATCACCACCCTGGCAACTCTGTATGCGCTGTGCGGAGAGCAGGGACTCAAGGCAACTCGCGCACTCCTTGGTCTCAATAAGCAGTCTGTTGGATTCGGAGTGTGCCTGCCAGGCATTTCCCTGGCTACACAACACAAGCAGTGTGGAGGGTGGGGATCCAAGGCCACATGCTTGCAAGCACACACTCCCATGCCAATTCCACCAGACCAATGTGGTCCCGGACCTGAGCCTCTGTGGGAGGGCCCAACCCTGAAAAATGGCACCTTCCTGTACTCAACTCGTGTGCAGGCTTCACACCAGGGGAACAATGGTCCCAAAACCTCCAGCTCCTGCGCCAAAGGTACCTCAGTTCAGTCCTTCCTGTAGGCTCCTGGCCCTGCTCACAAAGCTACTCCCTCCACCAGGGACCAGGTGAGTGCTCACCAGTGAGCGAGTCCATGTACCAGCTCCACTGGTTCTCCAGCTGCCCTCAGCCTCACCGAATTGAGCAAAGAGAGTCCTCACTATTTTCTATTTTCAGCTATTGTAGAACTCCTCTTTCCGGTGAAGTAACTCTGGGCTGGTGAGCGCAGCGTGGGGCCGGAGGGTCTCTCTCCCAACCGGAGAAGCCGCCCCACTGCTGAGGTGTCCCTCACAGGGTTCACCTTCTATCATCTCTGCCCCTTCTATCAGACTGACGTGGCCTCCTCTTTAAGTCCTTCATTTAGAGGTTCTGTTCTTCTAGTGTTCAGGGGACTTCCGAGGTTGAATATTTTATAAATTATTTGTAATTTTGGTGTGATCCTGAGAGGCAGTTGGCACAGCGTCTGTCTATTCTGCCAAATCCCAGAAGTCTCTGATTAATACCCTTTTTAAAAAAAGTGACATGATTTTATTAAAGGGTATACATAAATTTAAGGCAGCAAGAAAGTGTACAATTTTTAGTGTACAGCTTTTGAGTTTTTACTTACATTTATAGCCATATAACCACCTACCAAATGAAGATGTAGAATATTTCCAACACACTAGGAGACTCTTTTGTGCCCTCTCAATACCTGCCTCCCCCTTCAGGATAACCACTATTCTGACTGCTCATTCTTGAACTTCTAAAGAAGGGAACAATATACGTGTACTCGTTTATATGTGACTTATTTATCTTTACATCTGTGAGCATAATGTGCATAGTATTGGCTTTTTTCTTTCAGCACTATAATATCCTATTGTATGAGTATATCACTATTTATTTATTAATTCTACTATCAATGGACATTTGAGTTCTTTCCAGTGTTTGACTATCATGAAAAAAATCATCTGTGTACAATCTTGTAGTCCTTCATTGGATGTCTATATTATAGTTATTTCTTTTAGGTATATATTAATATCTAAGAATTGAATCACTAAATCAGAGTAGGTGTATATTTAACAGATAGAGCCGAATAGTTTCCTGAAGAGGTTGTGCCAGTTTACACCCCCACCAGGAATGATTCTGAGTACTTTCTCGTTTTCTTACTAGCAATTTGGGTATTTTTATTTGCATAGTGTCTATTAAGGGTTTTTAGCCATTGAAGTTTTTTGTCTTTTTCTATTTGATTAGTAAAAAAGTCTGGTAATATGGCTCCCAGGCTCTCACATGACTTTTCTCTATCTTAATTATGTCTTTGATGAGCAGACATTTAAATTTTGATGAATTCCAATTAATGACATTTTTTTCTTATGGATAGTACTTTTTTGTGTCCTGTTTAAGGAATTGCTCCCTACTCCAAGATCCTGAAGATATTTTCCTATATTTTCTTACTGGAATTTTACTATTTAACCTTTCACAGATAAAACTATGTACTTATTAATCCCTTCCCCTTTTGCACCCACATCCCCAAACCCCCTCCCATCTGGCAACCGTCAAAATGTTCTCTATACCTATGAGTTTGTTTCCATTCTGTTTGTTTGTTTATTTTGTTCTTTAGATTCCATATATAATCACATTGCACCTGTCTTTCTCTGTCTAACTTACTCCACTTAGCATAATACCCTCTAGGTCCATCCATGCCTCCGCAGATGGCAAGAACTCATTCCCTTCCCTGCACAAGCATTATTCCATTGTATATATGTACCACCTCCTATTTATCCATTCATCTATTGATGGACACCCAGACTGCCTCTACATCTTGGCCACTGTAAACAATGCTGCAATGAACATATGGATGCACATGTCCTCTCAAAGTAGCATTTTGGGTTTCTTCAGATAAATGCCCAGAAGTGGACTTACTGGGTCCTTCTACATCTCTTAGTATAGTCTTTGTTTTAAAGTCTATTTCATCTGATCTAAGCATTGCTACCCCAGCTTTTTTTTTTCATTTCCACTTTCATAAAATAACTTTTTCCATCCCTATATTTTGAGTCGGTGTATATCTTTCAATTTGAAGTGAGTCTCTCATAGGAAGCATATGTATGCATCTAGCCACCCTATCTTTTGATTGGAGCATTTAATCTATTCACATTTAAAAGTAATTGTTGATGTAATTATTCATTTTTTAATCTTTTTTTTTCATCTTAAACAAACCCCTCTAACATTCCCTGTAATACTGGTTAGTTAGTGGTGAACTCCTTTAGCTTTTTCTTGTCTGGGAAGCTCTTTATCTGTCCTTCAATTCTAAATGATAGACTTGCTGGGTAGAATAATCTTGATTGTAGGTCCTTACTTTTCATCGATTTGAATGTTTCCTGCCAATCCTTTCTGGCCTGCAAAGTTTCTGTTGAGAAATCATCAGTTTGATGGGCACTCCATTGTAGGTAACTAACTGCATTTCTCTTGCTGCTTTTAAGATTCTCTCCTTGTCTTTAAACTTTGGCATTTTACTTATGATGTGTTTTGGTGTAGACCTGTTTGGATTCATCCTGTTTGGGACTCTGTGCTTCCTGGGCTTGTATGTTTATTTCTGCACCAGGTTAGGAAAGTTTTTCATGATTATTTTTTCAAATAGGTTTTCAATTCCTTTCTCTCTCTGTCTCTCCCCCCCCTCCTCCTCTTCCTCTTCCTCCTATTTCTTCTGGTACCCTTGTAATGCAAATGTTGGTATGCTTGATGTTGTTCAGAGGCTCCTTAAACTACCTGCATTTGGGGAGGGGGTGGGGATTCTTTTTTATTTTTGCTAATTTGATTGGGTGTTTTCTACTACCTTATCTTCTAAATCACTGATTGGATCCTCTGCTTCATCTAATCTACTGTTGATTCCCACTAATGTATTCTTCAGTTATTGTATTCTTTATTTCTGACTTTATTTTTCATGTTTTCTATCTCCATTTTTATGTTTCCTGTCTCTGTGTTGAAGTTCTCACTGAGATCATTGAGCATTTTTATAACCAGTGTTTTGAACTCTGCTTCTGGTAGATTTCTTGTCTCCATTTTTTTTTTAGTTCTTTTTTTGGAGATTTGTTTGGCATATGTTTTTTGGTCTCCCCAGTTTGGCTGCTTCCCTATGTTTATTTCTATGTATTATGTAGGGCTGTTATGTCTCCTAGTCTTAGTAGAGTGGCCTTATATAATAGATGTCCCCACAGAAAATCTCTGTGGTACAGTCTCCCTGTTCGCCTGAGCTGGGTATTCCAGGTATATTCCTTGCTTTATTTGTTTGTGACCTCCTATTGTAGTCGAGTCTTGGTTGCTGTTTGCACATGACTGTGAAGGATTGACCCTCCAGCTGATTGGTTGTGAGGACTGCCCATGACTATAGTGGAGGAGCTTTGTGTAGAAGCTGACCCTACAGAGCAGGATTCACTTTAGTAGGGCTGTGGTGCCTGCCCAGTTTTCCCTTTGAGTGTGCTGTCCTTGGAGGTGGCCAGATGATGCTCTGGCTCAGTCTGTAGCTGGCCACTTAGCATGCCAGAACCAGGACTCCTGGGAGGGGCCTCACTGCAGGCCAAATTTAGCTGCAGGCTGTGCCTTGCCCAGGGCCACCTGGCATGAGCCACTGCAGATGGCTGTCACCTGCCCTGGGCTTTGATGTGTCTCAAGAGATCAAGTTTCAAACCACGGCCAGCTGCCACTAGTGCTGGTCTTGGGGCTGTTCAGCAAGAGGCGTGGGCCACACCAAAGCCAGACGCTGCTTGTTTGGGTTTTGTTAACCTTTGAGAGATTATAGAAAAGTCTGCAGCATGAGCCAAGACTGATTGTTTGTATGGGAAAGCCACTGTAAGCAATTTGGGTGTGTCTGCAAGTTGGGTGGGGTGGGGTCTCAGCACATCACCAGGGAGGGGTGAACAATGTTAGCCAGTTTGATGGAGACTCTGATATGGTGGCCACCTGCATCTGCACACCGGAAGAGGAAAGGGCTCAATAAAGAAACAATGGATTTTGCCAACATTCCTGTCTAGGAGAAAACTACCCCTCTATATTCTCATCCTAAAGCCAAACAACTCAATTCCTTCCCACATGTCTCTGGTACCTTTTGAGCTGTTGACCTAGCTTTGGAGCTCAGAGCAAGTGATTCCATCAGTGAGTGAGTCTACGGCTGAGCCCTTTAAGAGGGTCACCTGGGACTTCAGCTGCCCACTGTCTCACCCAGCCACAGTCTCCACTGGTTTTCACAGCCAGAATTTATGGGGACTTTTCTCCCCAGCCCTGGAACCCTTGGCTGGGGAGCCTACTGTGGTGCTGGGATCCCTCACTCCTCCAGCGGGACCTCTGCAGCTGAGAGATCCCTCCCAATTTTTAGTGGTCACACGTGGGTGTGGGACAAGCCTGTTCCACATCTCTGCCCTTTTTTTCCAGTCTCAAGGTGGCTTCTTCTGCATATCTTTAATTGTAGGCCTTTGGTTCAGCTAGACTTCAGGTTATTCTAAATGATGGCTGTTCAAGTGCCAGGTGAGATGGAAATATTTGACAAGCAGCTGATATTTGACAAGCAACACTGATGAGTGCCATAGCTCTACATGAAATTGTTCTTATTTTCTCAGTACAGATTAGTGAAAACTTGGTCACATTCTTATGCAGATTTTTTTTTGGCCCTGGTTTCCCCATTTCAGCAGTCTTTATTTTGGTACACTGTGAAGTAGTTGATCAAATTCTCAGCCACTCTCACAGTTCACACTCCTCCCCCCGCATCCCCCCAACACCACTTTGACAGTTAGCACAGGAAGAACTGGGCTTAGGTATTTTCAAACCTCTTCAGGTTTTTCAAGTCAAAAGTGATCTCTCCTTTTTCATTCCTGATTTTGGACTTTGGGTTTACTCTTTTTTTTTCTTAATCTAGTTAAAAATTTGTCAATTTTGGTTGATCTTTTCAAAGAACCAACTTTTAGTTTTATTGATTTTTTCTATCATTTATTTTAGTGTCTATTTTTTGCAATTTTAAAAATTGAGATAAAATCCACGTAACATAAAATTTGCCATTTTAAAGTATATAATTCAGTAGTTTTTAGTATATTCACAATGCAGTGCAAACATCACCTCTACTTAATTCCAGCATATTTTAATCATCTCAAAAATAACTTATTAGCAGTTACTCCCAATTCCCCATCCTGTCATCCCTTGGCAATCACTACTATGCTTTCTGTCTCTATGGATTTGCACATTCTGGTCATTTCAGAAAAATAGAATCATGCAATATATGACCTTTTGTCACTTAGTGATTCACTTAGAATATTGTTTTCAAGGTCCATCCATATTGTAGCTTGTATCAGTACCTCATTCCTTTTATGACTAAATTGTATTTTATTGTTTACATATACAACATCTTGTTTATTCATTGATCAGTTGATGGACATTTTGTTATTTCCATTTTTTGGAAATTATAAATAATGCTGCTCTAACATTTTTGTGCAAATTTTGTTTGAACATATGTTTTCATTGTCTTGGACATATACCTAGCAATAGCATTGCTGGGTCATATGATTAGCCTAAGTTTAATGTTTTAAGGAACTGCCAAAATGTTTTCCACAACAGCTGTATCATTTTACATTCACATCAGAATTTTTCATATTCTCACCAACACTTGTTATTTTTTTTCTTTTTTTTTTTAAATTTTTTTATTGTTAGTTTCAGGTGTACAGAACAATGCAATAGTTACCCTTTTCACCCTCACAAAGTAACAACCCCCCTTCCCCCATCCACTGCCCTCCCACCCCCGTTTTTTTTCTTTTTTATTGTAGTTATTCTAGCATGTATGAAATGATATCTCCTTGTGGTTTTGATATGCATTTCCCTAATGACTAATGATTATATATCTTCTTTGGAAAGTTATTTGTTTAATTCCTTAGCTTATTTTTAATTGGGTTATTCATCTTTTTCTTATGAAAGAAGTATTACAATTGTTGTAAATACTTTCTCCCATTCTGTGGGTTGTCTTTTCACTTTCTTGATAGTATTCTTTTTTTTTTCACCATTTGTCCACTTATATTTTAGAAACACTAATTTAAACTTCTTATTATTACAATGGTGTTCCAAGTTTGTTCCAACAACTTTAACTAGCAAACTACAATAAAAGCAAACAGCAGTAAAAGTTGAACAACACCCATTGATTCTATTATTTGATAAACAAAAGTTTTTACTTTGAAGTCTAATTTATCTGTTTTTTCCTTTGGATACTTGTGCTGTTGGTGTCATGTATAAGGCAATGCTATCTAATCCAAGGCCATAAAGAATTAAACTATTTTTTTCTTCTAACAGTTTTATCACTTTAGCCCTTATTATACTTAGATCTTTGGTCCATTTTGAGTCAACTTTTGTATACGATGTGAGGGAGGAGACTAACTTCATCCTTTTGCATGTGGATACCCAATTGTCTCAGACCCACTTATTGGAATGACTGTTCTTTTCCCCATGGAATGACTGACACCCTTTGCAAAAGCTATTTGACCATAGATGTATGGATTTGTTTATGGAATCTCAATTCTTTTCCATTAATTTATATATCTAACCTTATGCAAGTACCACACAATTTTGATTACTGTGACTTTGTGATTGGTTTTGAAGTTGGGAAATATGAGTCTTCTAACTATTTTTTTTTCCAAGACCTTTTTTTTTACTCTTTGGGGTCCCTTTTGTTTCCATTTGAATTTTAGGATCAGCTCATCAATTTCTGCAAAAAAAAAAAGTCAGTGGAATTTTATTAGGGATTTTATTAAACCTGTATTTGAGGAGCATTGCCATCTTGATAATCTTTCAATACATGAACATAGTATGTTTTTGCATATATTTAGATCACTTTTATTTCTTCTAACAAGGTTTCAAAATTTTCAGAGTACAAGTCTTGCATTTTTTTGGTTAAATTTATTTCAAAATATTTTCTTCTTTTGCTGTTTTTGTAAACAGAATTGTTTTCTTAATTTCATTTCATATTTGGACTGCTAATTTCTAGTGTATATATAGAATTAATTTTTACATTCTAATATTGTATCTTGTAATTTTGCTAAAGTTATTAGTTCTAGTTTTTTTGTGTGGATTATGTAGGGCTTTCTACATATAAGATTATGTTATCTGAAAATAAAGCTAGATTTACTTTCTTTATAATCTGAGTTACTTTTTCCTCCCTTTGCCCAATTTCTTTGACTAAAACCTACAGTGTTAAATAGAAGTGTCAACAATGGACATCCTTATCTTGTTCCTAATCTAAGAGGAAAAGCTTTCTGTTTTTCAT
>NW_017731750.1:1011972-1046972 GCF_001890085.2 Hipposideros armiger | reverse complement strand
GCATATACCACATTTTGTTCATATATTGAGTATTCATGTATTGATGGACTCAGGTAAATTTTCACTTCTTGGTTACTGTGAATAATAGTGTTGTGAACACCAGTGAACTAATATCTGTTAGAATCCTTGCTTTCAATTCTTTGAAGTATAAAACTAGGAGTAAGATTGGTGGATGATGTGGTATTTCTATGTTTAACTTTTTGAAGAAATGCTGAACTGTTTTCCACAATAGCTGTACTATTTTACATTCACACCTGCAAGGCATGAGGGTTTCATTTAGTCTACATGCTCACCAACATTTGTTATTTTCTGTTTCATTGGTAACGGCCATCATAATGGGTGTGAAGTAATATCTCATTGTTGTTTTAATTGCATTTCCCTAATAACTAATGATGTTGAGCACATTTTCATGTGCTTATTGGCCATTATGCACATCTTCTTTGGGGAAATATCTATTTACATCTTTGCTCATTTTAAAAATCAGGTTGTTTAACATTTGGTCTTTAATTACAGTAATTTTTATATATTGTAATATTAATCTCTTATTAGAAATATGATTTGCAAATTCTTTGCCCATTGTGTGGATTATGTGTGTTTTTAATTTTATTTTGACAGTGTCCTTTGAAGGATAAAAGTTTTTAGTTTTGATAAAGTCAAATTTATCCATTTTTTGTGTATTTGGTTGGTATCATATCTAAGAAATTGTTGCCAAATCCAATGGCATGAATATTTTCTCCTATTTTTAAGAGTTTTAGCCCTTAATTTTATGTATTTCATCCATTTTGAGTTAACCTTTGTATATGGCATATAGCAAGGGTCCAATTTCACTCTTTTGCATGTGTACATTTAGTTTTCCATGCACCATTTTTTGAAATAAGAATTTTTTTTACCCATGAATGGTGATTTGCACTCTTGTCAAAAATCACTTGACTATACATTGTATTCAACTGGTTTCTGTCTTTATGTCAGTATCACACTGTTGTGATTACTGTAGCTTTGTAGTAAGTTTTAAAATTATTTGGCTATTTGGGTCCTCTGAGATTCTACATGAATTTAAGGATGTAATTTTTCTATTTATGGAAAGACAATTTTTTTTAAAAGGACCACTGGGATTTTGATTAGGTATTGTGTTGAACCTATATATGACTTTGGATATTAAGTCTTCCAATCTATGATTATGGATGTTTTTCCATTTATTTATGTCTTATTTAATTTCTTTCATAAATGTCTTGTAGTTTTTAGTGTAAGTCTTATACTGCCTTTGTTACATTTATTCCTATTTTATTCTTTTTGATACTATTGTAAATGGAATAGTTTCTTTATTTCTTTTTTGAATTGTTCATTGCTAGGTTATAGAAACAAATGATTTTTGCATGTTGGTTTTGTATCATTAAACTATGCTGAATTTGTGTATTAACTTTAACACTGTGTGTGTGAGTGTCTATGTGTGTAATCATTAGGGTTTTTACACATAAGACCATGTCTTCTGTAAACAGAAATAATTTTACTCCTTTTGTTTTTCTTGCCAGTTCATCTGGCTAAAATTTCCAGTACTATGTGGACTAGAAGTGATGAAAGTCAGCACCCTTGTCCTGTTCCTGATTTTAGAAGGAAAACTTCAACCTTTCACTATTGAGCACAAAGTTAACAGTGGTTAGATGTAGACTTTACCATATTGAGGAAGTTCCTTTCTATTCTTTGCTTATTTTTTATTATGAAATAGTTTTGAATTTTATCGAATACGTTTTCTGCATTAATTGAGATGATCATTTGTTTTCTTTTTCATTCCATTAATGTGGTGTATTACATTGCTTGATTTTCATTGAATGATCCTTCTATTTTAAGAATAAATTATGCTTGATCATGGTGTATAATCTTTTTAATATGCTTCTGAATTCAGTTTGCTAGTATTTTGTTGAGGATTTTTACATCAATACTCATAACAGATATTAGTCTGTAGTTTTCTTTTCTTGTGGTGTTTTTGTCTGGTATTGGTATCTGGGTAATTATAGCCTCATGGAATGAGTTAAGAAATGTTCTCTCTTCAGTTTTTCAGAAGATTTTGAGAAGTACTCATGTTTTCATTATCCAATCTGCCAATTTCTGCATTTTAATAGGAAGGTTAATTAATTTAATGTGATTACTGATCAGGAAGGATTTACTTCTACCATTTATCTATTTCTTTTATGTATAACATGTTTTTTTGCTCTTCAATTCCTCCATTACTGCTTTTTCTTATTCAGCTGATTTTTTGTAAAGTAATATTTTGATTCCCTTCTTTTATTTTCTGTATCTTTTTAGTGTTTTTCTTGATGGTTACTTTGGGGAATATAATTAATATCTTAAATTTATAACAACTTAGCTTGAATAATACTAAATTATTTTCAATAGTATACTAATACCATTCTTATAAATTTCTTCCCTCTCCCTTTATATTGTTATTATCACAGATTATATCTTTATACATTGCATGTCAATTAATATAAATCTATAAATATTATTTTATGTCTTGTTTATTTCCTATTAAATCACATAGAAACAATAGAAATTATAAACCATACCAAAAGTATAATAATACTGGTTTTTATATTTCCATAAGTAGTTACAATTACCAATGATCTTTATTTTTTTTCTTATGGCTTCAAGTTATTCTCTAATGTCCTTTCAATTTAGTCTGAAGGACTCCCTTTAGTATTTTTCATATGGAAGGTCCACTGTTAAAAAAATCCCCTAGCTTTTGATTATGTGGAAATGTCTTAATTTATCCTTCATTCTTGACAGACTGTATTCCTGGATGTGGAATACTCAGTTGATCATTTTTTTCTTCCTAGACTTTAAATATGTTACCTAACTGGCTTCTGACCTTGATGGTTTCTGAGGAGAAATTAGACGTTAATGTTATTGAGGATTCTTTGCATGTGATGATTTGTTTCTCTCTTGCTGCTTTCAAAATTCTCTCATTGTCTTTGGGTTTTGACAACTTGAATATAATGTGTCTTGATATGGATCTCTTTGTTTACTCTACTTGGAGTGCATTGAGTTTCTTGAATGTGTATATTTATGTTTTTCCTCAGATTTGGGAAGTGTTGGACCATTATTTCTTCAAATAGTTTTTCTGCTACTTTATCTCTATTTTCTCCTGCTGAGACTCTTACAGTGCATATGTTGGTATGTTAGATGGAGTCCCATGGATTCCTCAGGCTCTGTTTTACTTTCTTCATTCTATTTTTCCTTTTTGTTTTTCTGATTGTATAATTTTAATATTCTTATCTTCAAGGTTGCTGATATTTTCATCTGCCAGTTCAAATCTGCCATTGAACATTTCTAGTAAGTTTTTCACTTCAGTAGTTATATTTTTCAGCTCCAGAAATGTGTTGGTTTCTTTTTATAATTTCTCTTCTATTCTCATTTGTTCATACACTGTTTTTCTGATTTCCCTTAGTTTTTTGTCCTGTTTTTTTTTTTTAGCTCATGGAACATATTTACGTCAGTTGATTTAACATCTTTGACTAATATTTCCATTACCTGGGATTCCTTAAGGATTGTTTCTGCCAAATTATTTTTTTCCTTATGAATGGGCCAAACTTCCCTGTTTCTTTGTATATTTTATAACATCTTATTAAGAACTGGACATTTACAGTATTATGTTGTTGAAACTCTGGAAATAGAATTCTCCCACTTCTCAGGGATTGCAAAATCTTGCTTGCTGAGGGCTACAGGTGTCCATTTGTGACTTTTCCAAACCATTTTTGCAAACTGTATATTCCTTGTGTGTGGTTACTAAAATTTCTGTTCTGTGATCTCTATGGCCAGCCAGTGACCTGACAAATTTTTCCTTAAATATCTGGCTCCAAAAGGGGTGTGTGTGGGAGACCTCACAATTACTGTCTCTTTAAATTCTGTGGTAACCGCTTCAGCCTGTGTGTGGCCTCTGTGTGGCCCCTTAGCCATCAAAAGCAACTATCATAATTTAAAACACACAAACCTGATATTTAGAGGACAAGGTTCATATTGGTCTTGTTGGCTCCAGCAAGCCACACCAGGAATGCTGGCTGCTGTCCCCACAGCTCCCTGCTGTGGACCTGGGGAATGGTAGCCATTATGCAAAAGGCCATAACTTACTGGAATTTATTGAAATTTACCAGCTTCTTCATCAAGCTTTCCCCTGCACACTGCAAGGGTTCAAGTAGACTCCAGAGTTCCAGACTAGTTATTTCAGACAATTTCTGCCAACTCAACAGTTATTTAGGTGGAGGGGCAGATTCCTGGATTTCCTTACTCCACCATCTGTAATGACTTGCATGGAATAACATTTTACATCATTTTACTTTCAACATATTTGTAACTTAGAGAAAGTCTCTTGTCAACAGCACATAGTTGGATCATGGTTTGTTTTTCTTAATATCCATTCTGCCAATCTCTGTCTTTTAATTACAGAGTTTAATCCATTTACATTTAATGCAATTACCAATTAGGAAAAAGTTATGCCGTTTTACTATTTGTTTCCTATATGTCTTTTTTGTTCCTCAACCCTTCATTATTGCCTGTCTTCTTTTGTGTTAGATAGTGACTTTTCAGTGTACCATTTTTATTCCTTAGTCATTTGTTTTACTATATTTTTTTGAGTTATTTTCTTAGTGGCTTCCCTGGTAATTGTAATTAACATCTTAATTTATAACAAACTAGGTCAGATTAATACCAATTCATTTTCAATAGTATACAAAAACTTTGTTCCTATACATTTCCATCTCCCCATGTTGTTATTATTTATTTATTTTTTACAAATTATACCTTTATATGAGTACATTGTGTATTTATTGTTATAATTGTTACAATATTGCTTTATGAAGTTGTCTTTTAAATCAGATAGAAAAAGGTGTTACAAACAAAAATACATATATCCTGTCTTTATTTTTCTAGACATAAAATTTGTGATTAATAGTTTTGTTTTTTTCTTTCAGCATTTTAAATACATCATCCTGCCATCCTCCTAGCTTTGGCCTTTCTGGTCTCTGATAAGAGATCAGCTGTTAGGTTCTAGTCTGTTTCTCCCAGAACAGTTCAAGGAGAAAATAGTAAATGTACCTAGGATGAAGAGTTTCTGGCTCTCTGAAGCCACAGTTGGATGGCATAATAGAGAGAAGGGGACCATTATTACATCAGAGAGATGAATCATAGCCTGTTTTACTTTAAACTGGCTGTAGACTCCCTACCACTTGTGAGTTTGCAGTTATTATGGCTCAGAAGATAGAACATGAATTGATCATTCACTGACTTTCTTCATTCAGTCTCATTGGTTCTGTGGTTATTAGAAACTTCCCTCTACACTCTTATTTGGTTTCCAGTGTAGTATTTTTCCCTTTACTCTTACATCTTCATAATTATTTTAATGGAAACTTGGAAGAGAGAAAATGAAGCATTATCTTTTAACAATGCTTATAACTTTTTGAGTGGCTTTTACACTACAGATAAGCAATAAAGTAAGGAAAGGCATGGAGAAAAGTACCACGATAAGAAAATAAGAGATGGGGCCGGCCGAGTGGCGCGTTGGTTAAGAGCTGGCTTGGGATGCCAGAGGGCCCCGGTTCAGATCCCACATATGAGGGCCAGTGACACTGCCCTCTACAGGTAAGATGCTGAACAACAGCTCAACCTGGAGCTGGGCTGCCATGAGTCGCCGGCGCAGCGTAGGCTGCAGCTCCTGCTGTAGTGGGTTGCCATGGGCTACCGTATGTAGCCAGCAGCCAGTGTGAGTGGCCAGCAGCTGCAGTGAGTGGCCGTCCAGAAGCTGGCAACTGATCTGCCTCACCCAGGAAGAGCGCAATGATGGTGCCAACTTGGGCCAGTGAAGCAACGTCCTCCACGACTAGACTGAAGAACAAAAAGGACAGCAACTTGTCTGTTTCCCTTCCCCCAATTCCCCAGCACTATTCCCATCCCCTAATTTCCCAATAAAAATCTTTAAAAAAAGAAAATAAGAGATGGCACCCCATGAATAGCTGTCTCTCTTTCCTTTGTGGAATGGCAGACAGAATGCTTGTCAAGAAGGGCTAAATATTAATCTCTATGGGTATATAGCTCTCTTATAGTTGAGCTAAAATACATTTGGAAACTAAGAAGCAGCCATATAAAGCCAGAAGTCATTACAATAGTCAAGTTGTATTGTGAAGGTCTCATATATCACATCAGTTCTTACATAAACATTTTTATCTTGACAAGTGTGTGTAAAATGATTCTCAGGGCCTTTAATATAGTGACATATGGTGATATGTAGTTGCAGTGAGGGCACTCGGGAAATGGCTCAGCACGCAGACACTCTCATAAAAATTCTGAAGTTTTCAAACCTTCAGAGAGAAGATAGGGGCAGTGGTCTTGCCAAAATGACTCAACCAAAGAAATTTAACTTTTTTTAACCTCTGGGAAAGGAGTTCAAAGCATATTTTAATCTGAAAGCCAAACAAAGAAAATCTGCTCCAATGATATGGATATTTGATTTTATACTTCTCAGGCAAGATAAACTATTCTTTTGTGTGGGCTGATATTGAAACTCTTCCTTACCAACATTCTCTTTGGATTTAATAGGATAGATTACCTTGGAGCTTCCTACAGTCAAAACAACCAACCAGTAGAGGTTGCTGAAGTCCGAGCTGCAAGATAATCCAGAAATCATAGAGAAAACGCAAGTTAAGAGCAAAACCACATGAGTTCAACTTGATTTCAACCTTCACATTTCCTGGAAATCATTTATGAAAACCCAAGTTTGGCAACGAATCTATTAAATAATTGAGCTAAGGTCAAGATTAGCAATGTTTGAGGAGGGATGCTAGCGTCATGGCTAAGAATGTGATTGAAGAACTAGTTAGGTGTACACATTGCAAAAGGGCTAAGTCTGTGCCGGGCCATTCACATGAGCTGAGCAGAGAAAGACTCTTAGGACGGTGTTCTAAGACCATAGCCACAGCCTCTGCCGTACAGGCTCTAGTAAATTCCTATAGTCTCTCCTTAAATTTTTTGGGAAGTTGATGGCTACAAAGGAAACAATGGCAAAGTCAGCAGTAGGATTTCTTGCAATGCAGGCAACTGAGGCACCATGTTCTGCCTCTGTGACAGCAGCCCATTGATCCTCTCAAAGATGGCTTTGATTTTATTCCCACCTTCCAGCCTACCACTGGCAAGTAACTCCATAATTTGCCCATAAAGAGCCAGGTTGATGCTGGGTCTATAGGATATCAAAAAACTGGAAGGACAGTGAACAACTTACTGGAACAGTGGGCACAGGTTAAGCCCAACGTTTGAACACTGGCAACTACCGAAGACAGGCTGTAGTTTTATCTCTTGCCACAAGGGGGAGGAGGAAAAGAAAATGGATGGGAAGAGTTTGAAAACAAACCTAGTTGGGTGATTTTTCTTTTAGTTTATAGGGGGGCAGACAGACCAAACCAACCTACCAGTTGTTTTTCTTCAGAAAAAGCTATATAGCCCAGATCTCTCTATCTGTTATCTGACATTACTTGGATACCCTAAAGGTATCTCGAATTAATCATGACAAATTAAATTCAATGTCTCCCCTACCCTTTCTCAAAACAGAAACCCAGTTACTTACCTTTCCTCATCTCTCCCCATCAAGCTACATGCAGAATCAATCATCATGTCCTGCCTTCTTTTCTTGACCCGCCCCCCACTCTCACTTTCTGAGTTTAGGCCACTATCATGTTTCCCCTGGACTAATACAAAGTCTTTATAATGAATCTCTCAGCTGTATGTGCCATGCCTTTGGGCCTTTGCACATGCTGATCCCTCTGCCTGGAATGCACTGTACCACTCTGTCTCGCTACCTCCTTTGTTGTATCCCTCCAAGAATACCCCTAAAAAATATGGATGGAAATGATCAATTTTAGGAAGGTGGCCACATCAGAAGAGGAAGGGAAGGGAGAATGGTAGAACTGGGATGGAACATTAGCTGCATCTCCAAGGTCTTATTGAGGGAGAGAGAGAGAGAGAGAGAGAGAGAGAGAGAGAGAGAGGGAGGGAGGGAGAGAGAGAGAGAGACACAAGGAGCGACATCTCAGTCAAAATGTTCACATTTGCTAAAAGTGAATTATAGGTATATTGTGTCATATTATTTTTTGTGTGTTTGAAATAGTTCATAATTGTAGGTAAAAAATGTTTTAAACAAGTGATATTCCTTTCTTCAAATTGCTGTAATCTTCTGTAGTGAATCCTTCCATAAGTCTTCTGACCCTGGCTATAATTGCAGACTTACGTGTCTGTTCTTTCTACTAAACTAAAAACTGCTGGTGTTGTGTTTGTATCTCTATCTGAATCCTATCAGTACCTGGTGGACACTTGCTAGTTAGTTACTTGAATGAGTCTCTAAAGCATTGGCCATCTGCTGAAGAATTGTACTACATGGTGGGACTGGCAGTCAGCAGGTGTTGATGGAGACCTGCAGAGATGAAAGGAGGGAGCTGGGTGAAGCAGTTGGCAGAACCACACCCAACCCAGCCCAAGCAGGGCAATACGTTGAGGCTATGGAGTTCTTGAGATCCCTGCTAGGACCAAGCCACGGCTGAGATGCTTTGGCTCTCAGGGAGGCCAATGACAGGGAGACAGTGGGAGACAAAGGTCAAGAGAGCCAGAGCAGGGCGATAAGTCCCAAAGGGTCTGGGCCAGCATGTCATCTTAGCACAGGCCGGAAGCTCTTTTGCAAGGAAGCACCTGCATCTTTCTGCCTTCCTTATCCTAGGAGATTCAGAAGTGAGAGTAGGGTCCTTGCCCTCTCTGAGCATGGTGGCAGGAATGATTGCTGAAGACCTCCCAAGCCAGTGAAGCCTTCTGACCACACACTGGACTACACCTGGGGGCTAGAGCACGGCCCCATTGTGATGCTGCAGGACCTGGGGACTCTCACAGGGTTAGGATGAGCACAATGGCCTCCTTTCCTGGCCTATTGCCCAGCAACTAAAGCCCAGGTGTGCTGAAGTGAAATGAAACCAGCAAGTGTCAGGACTGGAAACATGGCCTCAGGTGCTCACGTCAGCCCAGGCACCAATTCTGTGTCACTCAAGGCCATGGTATGTGCTACAATACAAGTAGACCTTTCTGGAACTGGCAGAAGTGACAGGCAGAGCTTTCTGACTGTGCACATGACAGGACCACAGACAAACACTTATCTGAGAGAAAATCCTTTGAAATTCACTTATTGGCAAAAGTATGGAAAATCCCACTAGGATTAAAAGACATGTTCACATGTTAAGAGCGAGCTTTGTTTTACCTTGGATATTATCTAGTTTGGGCCAATGTTGGGCAATTAGTCTTCAAGCTTCTAAATTGTTATCTCTAGTCAGGTGTCAGAGACTTGATTTCTGTTGTCAGAGCCTTTGGTCCTGCAAGACACTTCGTGCTAGGGTAAGTACCCCAGGAGAATGAATATTCATAACTTCATGGTCCCTTGTAATAATTTTTAAAAAATTTTAAAACCCAGATCAGAGAGGATAAAATCCAAGTTATCATCTCACTGGAATGTGCCAGAGGCCCCCTTTAACAGAGAGAAAAACATGTGCTTTATGCCTAGAATACTCTATTTTTAGACTTTTTAAGCAATAGCAAGTGCTTAGTGATTTTACTTCATAAATTTCCCTTAAGAACATGTATACATTGCAATACTTAAAATTGGAGACCCTGGGAGAACTTGGGAGAGCCTACTCCCATAGAAACTCAGATTTTTGGCTTGGGTACAAGATATTTTTAAAAATGGGTGAAAACAGTACTTAAAAGTAAAGAAAATATGAGTAGCATTCATGGTGCTTGGAGATTTCTGGTCCAGATTTGAGGATCTAAGCTACTGCCCTTATCCTAACTTTTTGGTCCCCTTATTGATATAAAGCAATGGGGGTCTTTTTCTATGTCCAAGAAACTCAAATAACAAATCCCAAAACCTTAAGCAACAGCTATGCAAGGCCCAAATGCTAATGTTGCAAAGAATTTGGCAAATGGAATCCCAAAAGGATGACACCATTAGCTTGAGTGTCTGCAAAGTTTTTAAAATTATGCTGTCTGCTCCCTGGCCAGAGATGTTTCGTATGTTTCACCATATGCTCCATAGTCAGCTAATTTCCCCTTATGTCGATCATTCCCCAGCGAAGCTGCACCATGGGACCAGACCCCTCATGCGTTCTCCTTGGCTGCTTCTTGGGAGGGGACAACGCTGGCCTGTCATCCCAACAGAACTGGTGGCCCTTCAGGGTCACAAGAATCAGAATCATGACTCATTTGCAAATCACACCACAGATAGATAATAAACGGAATCTCTCATCAAAAAACAAACAAACAAACAAAAAACCCCAACTTTTATTTTTTTCTATTGCATAAATAATGGTAAATTAGACTCTTTTTTTATACAGATTATATATTTACAGACAGGTTTGGTTAGAGAAAACATTTGGTAAATATGGCAGTCAGTTTTCCTTTATACACTAAGATAACAATAATATATGCTTCATTTGATCAGTAAGTTGCATGCCACGTTAATTTATATTAATATTTACATTTTATATAGAGATTTTCTTTTGACTAGTCTGCTGACTCTCTCATCACTTAAGAGCAGAAATCATCAACCAATGCTGAATGAAAAAAACAGAAGTGGAATGAGAATGAAGTAAAACGGGAAGATTGTGGCCCAGGATTTCAGCCTTTATGGCCCATTCTGGATGGGAGAGCTGCCAAGCTCCATTCGCCTTGGTTACAATAGTCCTCAGCTGCACTCTGATTTGCATTCAGCCACTTACTGTGATTTGAGAAGAAAGTCACGTCTCAAGTCTAATGACTCCTAGGATCACAGTGACCACCCCCAATAAATGACAATTTGCTAACCCACTCCCTGACCAGGTTTTCATGCCTGATTTCCCTCCAAGGGCATTGTCTTTGGTTAGTCCTTGAGAGAAAAGCTTTTTTCTGGATTCAAAGTTGGGGAAGAAAATCAAACCACACTAAGAAGCCATTCAAGGACCCCTAAAACCTGATTTCCGGGTCAGAAAGAAAGAATATTCTTGATTTTCCTTGTAGCGAGCTGAGAGACACTGACTTCTATAAATTTCCACCAGCATCTGAAAGGGCCCTTTCCTGGCCAATCTAGGTCTTTCCAGGTAAGAACAGCAGGACTTACAATATAAACAAAGAGAAAAAAGGACAGAAACCTAGAATTTCGTGTTGTCATGGGGCAGAAGGGCTGAAGACTTCTGTGGCTCCTGCAGTCCCTGTCTTCCTGCCCTCTACCCCTCATCATTTTTGGACCACATCTACAGCAGGCACTTGGGTTCAGCATCACTCTTCAGCCATCTAAGGGACAATTGCAGGCAGCTGGTCTCCCCAGACTAATTCCTGGTAATCTCAGAGATTGTGACTCTCTTCCCTCAGCAGTGTTACAAATAATTACAAACCACGATCACATATACTAGAACTGCTGTTCCAGTAGCCAGAAAAAAAGGAAAGAAAGAAATGACCGGAAGTTGTGCTCTTTATTCAGTAGCTTCGCTAGGCTTTCTCAGATGAAGAAACAAGCATCTTTTTCAGACTCTGGCTTTGTTTCACCCTACTTCTGCATGTATTCTGATTCATGCGACCTGTGATAAGGTGACCAAATCCCCTTCATTTTCACACTGGCTAAGCCAGGACACATCTTTGATGCTCCCTTGAATCAGCAAGACCTTAGGAAGTAAATAAAACCTTTTGCCATAAGACACAACACATTTGACATAAGCCAATTTGCATTGTTTCACCTACCTATAGACAATGGACACCAAAAGAGATACTTGATTACAACTGCCTTTTGGGACTTGTGTTAAAAATGAAACTGCCAGTCCCTGATGCCATTCGTAGGGGACCCTCTCAAGTGCAGCCATTTATTTGTATTTGTTTCTGACAAACAGTCACAATGAGAGGGCTTTTATGGGTCATCTGGTTTACCTTTCCTCTTTAGAGATGAGAAACCTGAGGCCAAGAAGGGAAGTCACTCAAAATTATCTGGCTGGTGGGTGGCAGGGGCACCTGGGGTCCTGCCTCCTGTGCCCTTCCCAGCTGATAGTGCTGCCCACTCTTCTGGTTCTAAGCTCTGCTGTCCTGGCTTCAATTCACCAGGATCACCAGGACTGAACCCAGACAGAAAGCCCTGGGAGAGGGCAGATGTCAACATCCCCCAAGGAAAGGTGAGCATTCAGCCTCCTCTTGAAGCTTGCAGTGCATGTCATTGGGATCAGGTTGATGGGCAGCAGCCCGTGGCACTCGGTCCCCTGTATGTTCCCAAAGTAGGCCAGATATACAGGAAAAACATTTAGGGACCAGCTTCTGCAGCCCTTTAAACACTTTTTTCTCTCTCAGGTCCAGGGATGGAGCAACATTACACTTGAATTTTGCATTCCCTGGAATCTATTCCACTGGAAAATTCCAGCCTCTGCATCCTTTCACTTGGACATAACTTCTACCAATGTCAGAAGCATCAGTTTGAATGCCAAGCCATCATGCTCAAGGAAAGGAGGTGGATGAGGGCTCCATCAACAAGGGGGGGGGAGGGGCGGTGGGCACCGTGTTCCACAAGTTACCCAAAGTGGGGCGGGGGATGGGGTGGAGCAGGAGGCTGGGCAAGTCTTTTCCGGTTACAGAGGTCTGTCTTTGTGGGACTGGCAGAAACTGATTCTTTGTGGCTATATTTCAAGCCAACTGAATCAAATTACTTTTGCTTTTAAGACTTTTTGAGCATTGTTGTCATGTCCCTTGAGACCATGTAGAAAGGGCCCTAAACCAATACTAAGTAGAAACCATAGCTGTTAAAATGACCACGTGCATTAGCAATGAGAGAGGATACTAAGCGAAGGGTTTGGCTGGCTTGTGTACTTGACCTTATTCCGCCAAACCAAGTGTCTCTGGCAAGGCCACTTAACTAAGGACAGTCCCCTGAGTGACTTAGTCAAAAGAAGTATGAAGTGAAGCTGAACAGTTCTGACATTTAAATTGTCACGGAGACGGGGTCTGTAAGAGGCTTCCCAAATCCGTCTCCATTTTGCCATCGCTTTAAATAATTCAAATTGAAAACCCTAGCTGCTGAATAATGTTTCTTTTCTATTTCTGATGGATTTCTTTTTCCCTTCCGGGAGAGTTGAACCATGAGGTGGTGAGGGAAATGGCTATGGCAAGGCCTTTGGGTTACGGACTTTTAGCCCTGTGGGGTCAATGAAGAGGCCACGAGAAAGCTCTGACCTGAGGTCATTTCAGACAGATGTTCTCCAGGGAAGGCAGCTCTGCAGTCCTCCTGGTAATTCAACCAATATGTGCCAGAGCCTAGGAGCTTACGCACAGTTCAACTGCATCATCAGGGCATTATAGAAAAGGGGTGCCTCCTTTTGCTGTGGGATTCAGACCTTCTCTATATCTCAGCGGAACAGGGTGAGTAACACGATGATTATGGGCCTTTGGAGAAGTAGTCAGTGCAGTAAAATGACCTGTGGTTTGAGACCCGCAGCTGGAAAGAGTGAAGCTCTGCGGCTTCCACGGGCTGGAGAGCAAGAGCTCAGCAGAGCAGGGCTTTCAGGCTCGCAGCCAGCCACCCCAGGGGCTGTGCTGTGCCGTCACCCCCTGTTCTCCTAGTCAGGCCTTCACATGTTCCCAGGGAGGCTGTAGGTACTGGTGCAGAGCAAAATCTCCTTGATTTATGACCTGAGTCTGGACTTAAGCCTAGAGAAGACATGTGGAATAAAAGATAAACTTCTCTCTCCCGGTACTTAAGTATATCACTTTATGATTCTGTGGATGGGAGGTTGGGAGGAGCATTATTATCAAAATGAGCTTGCATCCTTCACTAGCTCTTTTGACTAACTATAGTAGAACAGACCGTTTGTCATGGACAGTCTGAGACAGGAGCAGGTATCAAGAAAGAAGACTCACACATCTTGTTTTCTGCAAATAAAACACCTATAAACTTCTGAAACTACTGGGATTGCCTAAGACCACATGTGGGCCTCGGTTCACTTCAGTTCACATTTCTGGCTTGTGGGAGTTCTTCTTAACAGGCAAACAGATGCTTTTAAAGATTGAGGCTTAAAATATATTTTGCCTTCCAGATGACATTACTGACTTTTCACCCAGATCAAGGGATCCTTGCCCTGGGCCCTGGGAGGTGGGGGGCGGGGGGAGGAGGATGGGGGAGGATACCACTTGGCTCACAGGTAGCTCCTGTTCTCCTGAGCAAATGGAAGGGCAGGTTGAAACACAAAAAAGAAACCACGGGATTTTTTTAGGGTAATTTCCCCACCAGCAGGATATGGATGCAGGGAATCAGGTTGCAATCAGGCAGAACTCAAGTATTCTTTAAGAAAATGTTCCCTATTTTTGTGTGCCTTGGCAAAATCAGGGTGGAATGCAAAGGTTGCCATGGCAACATTCTTTTTTTTTTTTTTAACAGACTGGTCACATGGGACCCACGCACATTCTGGAAGCCACTGCTCCTAGTTCCCATGATGGGTCCTGTTAGGGGGCTCTGTCTGCTTCTGGAGTGATGGGTAACAGCTTTGTGGGGAGCCAAGGGCATCAGGGTCTGTACCCCTTGTCTCACAAGCAAAATGCTTCCTTGGTTATCACAGTGTGGTCTGGGGGGGCACCCATTCTTGTGACAAGAATGAGCCAAGCTCAGTTTGCCAATCACTCAGCTGCCTCATAATAGACCCCTATGTCTATTTGTTGGGAGCACAGAGGAAGAATTGGGGTCCTCTGTCTCCATTCCTGCAGAGGTCACCTCATGCTGGGGCCACATGGCACATCTCGTTCACAGGGGACCGGGACCTTCTGGGGTCTTCATCCATAAGCATCGTAACACCCGTGGTGAAGGTGTTGATGGGCGTGGGGCCCTGGAGTAGCACTGGTAAGGACAAGACTGGGGTTGGGGCTGTAGGAAGCCAGAATTTGAGCTGCCTGACAAAGCCCAACTCCTTTGACAGACTGTCCAGGAAAAGCAGCCAGGGTGCAAGTCACCAGGACAAGCTCTTAGCTTGTCAAGTGTCAAGAATACCACTACTCTGGGTTGACTCCATACTACTGCAGACCGTGGGTGCCAAGTGCGAGGTTACCATGGAGGAGGATAACTTCTAGCTCGTCAAAGAGAGCTCTGTGGCTTCCTTGGTGCCCTCTGTCCCTAGCAGCCTCCACAAGGAATGCACGCTCCTAGATTTTCTCCTGGGTAGGATGACTGGCTTCCTGGTCACTGGGCCACAGGGAGGGTAGGAGGCCTCTTTAAGGAGAGGGTGCTGAGGACGTTGTAGGGTGCCTCTCCAGACTCCTTTTCATGTGCACCCCTGCATGGTGACTAATCTGTCTTCCAATGAAGGCTAACCCTCACATCCTTCAGGGTCCCTGTTCTCCAGGGAGAGGCAGAAGAACTTGCAGAAAAGCAGCCTTTGAAAAGCAGCATTTTTAGCTCTCAAGTCCAACCTCACCTGCAGCATTGTAATATCCTCTCATGGGGCAGAATCCTTTAAGAATCATCCCTGGGGTCTCTATCCAGTCTCCTTAGGGTCCTGTAACTCCCTCCCCATTAGGACGTAGTCTAGTGGTTCAGGGGGTCCCCCCACCAAGTGTAGTTGAAAGAGGGAGGGCCAGCTGCTTTGGGCAGGAGATAACGATGAAGTTGTCCTATTAGTATTCTGTATTTGGACCTGTTCTTGTTTGGGATTCGTATCCTGAGGGCCACGGCATCTCAGGCAAGAGGAGAGAGGAGAGGCAGGTGTGCAAGGTGTGCTGTGGCAGGGCAGGGCGAGCAGAGGGCAGACAGGCTGCTGCCTTCCATGGTGGGGATGTGCGGGACCTCTCACAGAAGGCCTCTCAAACCCCTGGGCTCTCAGAAGCAAACACCTGCTTCCTCCTCTTACGATGGCTCAAACCCTAGTTTTTCTTGTGCTCATCATGAATATTTGCACTGTCTCCCACAGTGGGGAAGTTCCTGTAGCTGCCCCCAGGCTGTTGCCTGAAGCGCTTGCAGAGGTGAATTGGAAGAAGACCCTAAACTGAGACATTGGAAGCTCCAAGTCTGAGAAGGCAGTAGGGAGAAAGCTGAGAGGAAGGGGAGGCTTGAGGGGTTCAGGAACACACACTGCACCAAAAAAACCTACCCAGCTACAGTGAAAGAAGAAAGATTCTGGTGCTTCATTACTTGAAAAAAAAAAAGGGAAAGGGAGAGGGGAAAAGCATGTAGCTTTCGGATATGATGGAGGGAAAGAGGAGTGAGACAATTCCATTACAGAAATAAAGACCTGAGCTTGGAAAAGTACAAAGGGAACTATTAGATTGAAAGATTACTGGTTAATCAGACTATGCAAGCTTGAATTAAGCGTGGTGGCTGATGTGACATCTAGGAAAAGTCAGGAAATTACAGACTTGAAATGGTGTTAAAAACAGACTACGGGGTTCGGTTTCCTTCCCCAACAGAAGTATTCTGCAGGGAGAAGTAAATTACCTGTCGTGTTGGCTAAACTTATTAATATCTTTTTGTTTTTTTTCTCATGGAAATGAGTCAGTTGCAGGATCTGAACACCGGAAGATGTTATATAAAACACAGTTGTTTGATCTTTCTATCTTTCCACTCTGGACTGTATTTCTCTTTTTATCTGGGGAAGACTAACTTACAAAGCAAACTGTCAGATGAGAAAAAGGTGAGATGCAGAGGACCTTAACTTCTGGCATTGAGATGTGTTCAGGCTCCATGACTGCAGACGGCTGGGGTATGGGCTGCAGCACCTCACCATCAGTCTGTCTCCTATCACCCAAACTACCTGTCCCGCCCAAAAGAGGTAGGGACGCGGGTCGGAGGACAAGCTTATATCAGGAGTAAGCGATTAGGGAAGAATGATGTCACACACGAAGAAGCCAAATATATGTCTGTCTACATGTCTGTGATATAGAGGTGCCCATGATTATGCTTCTTTTTCTCTAATGGCAGCACAGGCAGCAAAGCTGGGAGGAAGGCTCTCTGCAGATTCCAAGATGCTGGTGCGCGATGGGCTCTAGGAACAGAAAGCCAAGTGCAGATGGAAACCGAGAGCTCCCCAACTCTGCCAACAAGAGTCGTGTAGAAAAGGCAGTAAGAACGGAAGCGAAGGGGGCAGCTGCAGGCCGCCAGGTGCTGCACCCCATCCGATGGCTTTCCCCTCAAGCCTTGGGGGGTTCCACTGGGTGGAGGAAGGAAGCCAAGGCCAGATGGAGAGCCCCTTCTTCTGCAACAACCCGCAAGTCAGCCCCTGGGGACTGAGGGTTGCCGTTGGGGGGGTCTCTAGTTGCCCCCAAGGTTGAAAGAATGGGGCTAGGAGGTGACTGCGTGTTCACGCCTCTCTCTTGCTCTCTGGGCCACTGGGATTCGGAGATGAAAATGAAGTTTCTCTTCAGTTTCTGCAGGGCTATTTATTGCATTAGGAAACAAAACCATTAAAGCATTGAAGACAGCCCTTTTGTGTCCCTGCCAAGGAGATGAAGTGAATTTGCAACACCGGTTGCACTGCAACCTGGTGTTCTTCGGTGAACTGTGCCATGTCTGCATCGTTCGGATCTGCTTTTGAGGAGGAACAGTCTGCCCGCAGGGCATGCGCATGCGCGGTGAGCTGGGAACGCAGCGGCGTGGTGGCGGGAGGCTGCTACTCCATGCCGCTCCGCAGGATCTGGTTGGCCGCAATCAGCATGACGCTTATGATGAAGGCCATGGCGAAGGCGCAGATGAGGCTCTTCCGGACGCAGGTCTGTCTGTTCTGTTTCTGAGAATGCACTGGAGGTGGGGGAGCAGAGGGCAAGGAGATGTGGAGGGCAAGGAGGGGAGAGAAGAGAAAAATGACACTGTGAGACGGGCTGCACC
The DNA here is from genome assembly GCF_001890085.2 of Hipposideros armiger. NCBI lineage: Eukaryota > Metazoa > Chordata > Mammalia > Chiroptera > Hipposideridae > Hipposideros > Hipposideros armiger. Next base: position 1,029,091 of record NW_017731750.1, on the reverse strand, counting down.
TCTTCCTCAACAAGCCCAGAGTCCAGTCCCTAGGATGCGGACTGGTCAAATCAAGTCGACAGTTTTGGGGACCACCCTCAGGGGAGACTGAAGATCACGTCTTCTGGCAAATGGTATGAAACACTGAAACTTCTATAACAAAGACAATGACAAATGTGATGTTCAGAGTGAGGTGTAAACCTAACAGTTATAATGGAGTTACAGATATAATAGAGGCACAGAGACTTTCTGAGTCAGGCAGTATGGAGCACTTCAGAGTGAGTTTCACAGAAGGCATCATCCAGCCACTGCCATATCCGTTTCTGTGGGACACCTGGCTCCCATGTCTGAGGCAGCTGACACAGACAGAGCGAGGTCAGGTGTGTCCCTATGTGCTGGCGCTGGGCTGGAAGCAACTTAACCTTTCCCAGAATTGTTCTTGGGTGGCTGCTGGTCCAAAAGACTCTAAGCGACCCCTTGTATTAGTTCAGATGTGCCCACCAGCAGTTGTAGAACCAGGTCCCTGAGTCAGCAGCACCCGCACCACAGAGCTTATTAAAAAATGCAGATTTTCAAGGGCCGGCCGAGTGGCTCAGTTGGTTAAGAGCTCGCTCAAGAGTTTGAGTTCTGAGCAACAATGGTTCGAGTCCAGCCCGAGCTGAGCAGCCGCTGAGCTGCCAATAGGTAGCAGGATGGCTCAGCTAAAAAAAAAAAATGCAGATTTTCAGGCAGGACCCCTCCCCAGATCTACTGACTCAGAGACTGGGGATGGGCCAGTGATCTGCGTTTAACTAGGTGATCCTGGTGCATGCTGAAGTCTGAGAAAGGGGTACCACATGAGCTGTGTGTGGAAAAGACCAGTGTGAAGCTGAGGGTACAAAACCCTCTCAGACTTTCCAGAGGCAAGGTCTCCCCAGATCCTGTGGCCCTCCGGGTCTAACCTTGGGTCCTGGGGTTGCGTTCTCTTAATCCTTTTGTACCAACCATTTTTTATAAGGCCCATGTGACACCATTTGTGAGTCTCAATCACAAGGCATTAATTAATGGGTTACTAATATGGACCAGAAACAGGAAAATGGAAATAACAAGAAATAATAAATAAAAAGTTTTGATCAAGTGTGCTAAGGAAGAACAAGTCTCTTTCTCAGGCTTTGCTTCCCATGCCAGATTTCTTTCCCTTCTCCTTTTTGTCTACACTGTCTCCCGACCTGGTCCTGGTCCCACAGTGATCTTTGCATACAGTTTACCACTTAGTGTATAGATGACATCTGTGCCCTGGAGGCGCTAGGAGGCTACCTGCACCAGAGCTTCTCACTGGACCAGTAGTAGCAGAACCATCTGGGAGTTTGACGTAAATGAGAATTCTCAGCCCTCATTGCAGAATTACTGAATCAAAATCACTGGGGATGGAGGCCAAGAATTTGTGTCTCTTTCTATAAGCTCTCCAGGTGTCTAGGGAATCACTGGGCCCCACCCCCAGAGTTTTTTATTCAGTATGTCTAGGTGCAGCCAAAGAATCTGAGTTTGAGTTGCTGGGGACAGGAGGTGTGTGTGTGTGTGTGTGTGTGTGTGTGTGTGTGTGTGTGTGCGCGCGCGCGCGCATGGTTTAGGGACATTGGGGTGGGGGGTATTGGGAAGATGGTTCTTTACAATCAGATGTTAAGAAACCCAATGCTAAGACAGAAGAACCCTTTCAGGTTAACCTCTTCATTTAAAAAAGGGGTCCTTCTAAACAGAGGCAATAGTTTAGTGGTTACCAGAGGGTTAGGGGGAAGGGAGGTAGTAGATGAGGGTAAAGGGGATCAAATATGTGGTGATGGAAGGAGAACTGACTCTGGGTGGTGAACACACAATATGATATATAGATGATGTATTACAGAATTGTATACCTAAAACCTATGTTGCCCCAATAAGCCTTAATTTTAAAAAAGGGGTCCTTCTGCAAGACTCGCCTCTAAAGAACCTAAACAACATTCATTGTCCAGTACCTCTCCCCCTTGACATCCAGTGGCTCCTCTAGATTCCTGGAAACAACAGGGAAGCAGTTGGTTTGGCGATGTGTCCAAAGGCAATGGAGCTTTCCCTGAGAGAAGGGGCTTGTCAGGGGGCCTCTAAGAATTACCCCACCAGGGTGGTTCTCCAGCAAGCCACACTCCACGGAGAGCCAGTACAGGCGCAATGCTCAGCTCCCACCCCAATACCTGCTGCTCATGTCTGCATCATCTCTGAGGTCTCGTCTTGTTATTTTTAATTCTTCTGGATCCACTGGGCTCCTCCTTCCCTTGGGGGATTGAAAGTATTTCTGGTTCAGCTCTTTATTTGCTGGTCATGTCTGGGTCTTAGAATCTTACAGGCTTTTAGCCGGAGGAAGAAATTTTTTTTGTGTAAAGATGCACCCCTCCATCCTCCCCACCTCTATGGGCAAATGAAAAAGATGCCAGCCCTCAGGAAGGAAAAAGGAGGTGGCATTTGAGCAGGAAAGGACTGAAGCAGAAATAAGACGTGGATGTGGAAGTAGTGAATCTCACACTGAGGACTGGTTCATTTATTCTAAGCAGCTCCTCTGGATAAAAACGCTTCTGAAGGCAGTTGTCTAGCTTTCCATCCTGAGGACTGGCAAAGGCTTAAGGAAAAGGACAGTTGTGTGATTCAGCTGAGGAGAAAGTTTTTGCTGAAACCCTTTGTGAAGGACACCCAGAAAACAAGGTCACAGGCAACAGGCTTATCCCCAGGACAGAAGCTGCGCCTGTGACTTAAACACCCTTAAGTAGTGGTCGGGGAGAGGTGAGGAAGGGGGAGAGGCCTGGAGATCTCAGAGCTTGTATGAGGTCATGCACATCTGAACCCAGACCACAGTCCCGTAAGCAGAGTGGAACTTCCAGCTCATTCCTCGGTGGCTCTGAAACAGATCATCATTTGTCCCTAATTCAGTCTCTGTGCTTTGATATCCAATCTGATGTCACCATAAATTGTGTGGCAGAGTAAAAAAGTAGGGACTTCAGAGCCACACCCAAGTGTGAATCATGATTATCTCACATCCTAGCTGTGTGGCTTTTGGCAAGCTAATTTCCCTGGGCCTCAATTTCCTCATCTATAAAATGGAGGTAATAAGACCTACCTTGCTGTGAAGTAAGGGCATATGAAGGTATGGCAATACGGTCTTTGTGTCTTTGCCCAATGAATGCAAATTCCCTTTCGTAAACCTTTTATAAACTCCTCCTTATTGGATGCCTGCCCCAGTGGGTAATACTCACTGCATGCTTCATATGTGTTGTCACATGCTTCATATGTGTTGTCACATGCTTCATATGTGTTGTAAAGCAGCAGTGCTTTGTGAGCTGGGTTGGGATCCTCTTTTTTTTTTCTTTTTTTTTTTTTTTAGCTGAGGCATCCTGCTACCTGTTGGCAGCTCAGCGGCTGCTCAGCTCGGGCTGGACTCGAACCGCTGTTGCTCAGAACTCAAACTCTTGAGCGAGCTCTTAACCAACTGAGCCACTCGGCCGGCCCTGGGATCCTCTTTTGATAGAGAGGGACCTGAAGCTCCAAGGAGTGAAGTTCAAGCTCATTTTGCAAATGGGGGAGGTGAGATTGGAGCCCAGGTCTGATTTAATATCCAGGTTCAAAACTTCTGCACAGACTCTCTCTTCATGATCTTTTGCTTGGCAGTGCAAAGTTCAACAAGAGAAAGACCCAAAGAAAATGCACTTTGAACACTGGGTATGATTGGCAGAATATAACCCAGCACTAATTACTGTGTTTGTTGATAATATTTTAAGGCCTGTTTTTGGCTATCACGTGTTTGTGTTGCACTGTATTTTTGTGGGTTTATTTATGCTCCATGTCTGCACTTTGTTTCCTCAACAAGACTGTAGGTCAGCCTAGGATGAACCATGAGTTGAGATCTGGTTTCTTCAATTAACTGCCACTTAGGAGCAGCCCTGGGCAAGTGACTGAATTTTTCTGAGCCTCAGTTTCTCTCTGTGTAAAAGGAGCTAATAGTAACTGTTGTGCTAATCTCAAGAACTCTTTCAAAGATCAATGAGCTCATTTAAAAAAGCAAAAGTTATGTCTAACTGTGAAATGCTAGAGGAATGCAAGGTTTTCTTTTTGTATCCCCGGAAGCAAGAGAAAGGCCTGCTTTTTTTATTTTTTATTTTTTTTATCTCCATTCCCTGTAGCCTCCAGACAGGGTGAAGGATACAGCAGATAACCCCAAACCTTTGCTTTGGTCCCTTCCCTGGTTAATTCATCAGGAATCGCAGCTAGACTCACCTTCCGAAAGCAATGCTTAGTATGAATCACCACTCCCTGCAACTTCCTGCGAGGCCCCCCTTGCTGGGAAAAGGAGTTCTGTTCCCTGCAGCTCCTACGCTCAGTGGGTAGGACCACAGGTCACTTGCGCACCTCTGCCTCTAAACCACTGTGCCTCCCCTCCCCCAGCAACCTCTGTCTCAGCCAAGGTTTCCTGCTGTTCTTTGTGCGAGACTGTGGCACTACTCACACCATTCCCTCTGCTAGGGGTGTCCTTGGCCTTTCATCTCATGGCTTCTGGGCCTAAGTCAAACTTGACTTCCTCATGAGGTGCCTCCCGAACATCCAGCTTGCAAAGGCCCTGATCTTTTTAATTGTTTAAATGGTCTAGCTCTTAATATTTATTTTTAATTGAGGTAGAATTCACATACCATAAAATTCACCCTTTTAGAATGCAGAATTATTTAGTACATTCACAGTGTTGTGCACCCATCACCACTGTCTAATTCCAGAACATTCTTATCATCCTAAAAGAAACCCCATACACATTAGAAGTCACTCTTCATTCCCTCCATCCCCAGCCACCAGCAATCACTAACCTACTTTCTGTCTGTATGGATTTGCTTATTCTGGGCATTGCATATAATGGAATCATACAACATGTAGCCTTTTGTGTCTCACTTCTTTCACTCAACATAATCTTTTCAGGTTCATCCATGTTGGGGCATGTGTCAGTACTTGATTCTTTTTCATGGCTGAATGGATGGACCACATTTTGTTTATCCATTCACAAGTTGATGGACATTTGGGTTGTTTCTATTTTCGGTGCTATTATGAATAATGCTACTTCAAACATTCGTGTACAAGCTTTTGTATGTACTTGTTTTTAGTTCTCTCGGGTTCTAATCTGGGAGTCAATTGCTGGGTCATATGGTAATTCTATGTTTAACTTTTTGATGAAACTGCTCCTTTTTGGATCTTACTGAACACTGAAAATGGCAATGCTGCTGCTGATCTTTTCTATTTCTTCTTCCTGGTAGGTCCTGAGCTCTTTCTAGCATAGTACTTGACACAGAAGCCCAGGAAGTACACGGGGATGCAATGTGAGTTGCAAGAGGTTGACACAGGAGGATGTAGAAGTGGGGTTTACTGTTTTCTTGAAGGCTTGTTAGCAAGCCTCAAACCCTGACAGAATCCTGGCTTTCATGGCAGGACCTGGGGCTGTGAGCTCCAGGACACACTGTTCCTTCCTCTTGTTATTTTAGCACAGATTCACACTGCTCCTCGCAGCAAATCACAGGAAGGGCTCTTGGAGTTTCTTGGGGAGAGAGTCTTCTATGTGGATTTTGCCACTGACCAGCTGGTTGACCCTGGATATAGTGGGTTCTGAAGCCCCTGGCATTAGTCTTGATGTTTGGAAACGGGGCTGCATGTCTTTAAAGGTGCTGGCTCCCAACTGAGGCAAATCAGAATCATAACAATTCTGATTATTTGCACCAACATAGATCTATGTAAGTCATATTTCTGGCAGGAGGTCTGGAGCTCAGGAAGGTTAAAACAATAATAATAATAATAATAATAATAATAATAATAATAAACCCCAGCTCAGCTGATTCTCATAATAAGCCAGAGATACCAGGTCTGGGAGCTATTAATGCTCTGTGATCCTTCCAGGTCTAACGCTTTCTGATTCCATGAAACTGGATATTTCCAAGGCTGAAAGTGGAACTAGTTAAGACCTTTCAAAAGAGATCGGTGATGTCACAAAAACCCGGTACCAAGTAAGACTTGAAGGTGGGGGTGGACGATGCAGCCTTTATGGGAACAGGAGTGAGGCTGGTGTGTTTTAGGACACTTTTGTTAAGAGGAAAAGGGGCCACCTCTGCGAGGGGGTGGGAGCTGGTCCTTTGTCCACCACCAAATCATACCGGGTTTCTAGACATCAGACATCTGTATCTGCTTTGAGGGTCCTATTATGGACCCTTGGTGTTGTGGCCTTTCCAGAAGTCCTTCCCCTTCTTGTAACAGAATTCACCTTTTGGTTTGTGGATCTGTACCTCTCCACCTAGTGGAACTCTCAGTCCAGGGTGTTACCTTTCCCAGTGTAACAAGGCAGACTGGCCAGGGAGAGGACCACAGGCTCTTGGCTTGGTGCAGTGTAGACACACAGGCCAAGCCAGTTTAATCAGAGCCCCTTCTTAGGATAGAGATGAGCCCTGAAAGAGAAGAATGCTATCAACTCAGTGAGAGAACATTCCCAAGAATGAAGCCAATAGAAAGGAAAGACAGAGAGAAGGAGAATAAGAGCAAGAGAACAAGGTGGGGCGGGGAGACAATGTTCACTGAGCTCTTTGGGTCCAGGTCAGCCAAAGTTCCTCCCTGTGACTTCTGTTATGTGAGCAGTGCTTTTTCGTTTAAAGGGGTCTGGGTTGAGTTTCTGTAACTTAAAATACAGAGAGTGTTGACCAATACTCTTGCTAACTCCAGTGCTAACAAGGACTTGACTTTAGGAATGAATATGTCTAGAGGATGGTTCAAACTTTGTAAATTTGGTCTCTGCCCCATCCTTCAAAGACGTGCAGTTCCAGCAGTATGTACTCCACAATGTCTCCAGGTGAAAAACAACAACAGGAAGAGAACTGGGGCCAGAGACTGGCTAGTTTTGTTTTTTTGTCTGTTGTTTTGAGTGCTCACTAATGTTTTAAGCTTTCTACTAAATATTCTCATGTGTTACCTAATTTAATCCTCATAACAACCATAGGTCAGTATATGATTCCCATTTCACAGATGAAGAATGTTAGGCTTTGGGCCGGCTGAGTGGCTCAGTTGGTTGGGAGTTGGCTTGGAAGCACGAGCTCTGAGCGGCAGGGCAGCTGATTTGATTCCCACATGGGCCAGTGGCACTGCGCCCAAGCTGAGCTGTCGCTGGGCTGCCAATGGGTAGCAGGATGGCTCAGCTGGTGAAAGCGCATGCTCTTAACAACAAGACTGCCTGTTCAACGGGGGTTATGCCCACCCGCAACTAAGACTGAGCTCAGCACCTTGAGCTGAGCTGCCACCCAGATGGCTCAGTGGATGGAAAGTGCACTCTTAACAGCAGGGCTGCTGGTTCAATTCCCACATGGGATGGTGGCTACGGCCTCCCGCGGCTAGGATTGTGGCACAACACCTTGAGGTTGGAGGATGTGGGCTGCTGTGGGCAGCCAGATGGTGACTGGTGCCCTCCATGGCTACAACTGAAGAGCAGCAACTTGGCTGGTCCCCCTCCCCAGTTCCCCAACACTGTTTCCCTCCCCTAACTCCCCAATTAAAAAAAATAAAGAATATTAGGCTTTTAGTACTCATTTAATTGCCTAACTCAAGCAACCCATTGGGTGAGGCAAGATTTTTAAGCCAGCCCTGTCCAGAGTGCAGAGCTGGAGTCCTTAATCATCATGTGGATTTATCAGAAAGAGCTCTACAGGTCTCTTCTATCTTGTGTCTCAGAATCTCATCCCTCCACACTCAGGGCTCCAGGAAACTCTTACAGGTTTGCTGTGAAGGTGCCCCAAAGAGAAGAAAAATCCTTTTTCGTCTGAAGTCCCAGATTTCTCTGAAAACTGTCTCTTGTCTCACCGCCTGCCACGGACCTCAGCTACACCTTAACCTCCTTCATCTACACAAGGAGAATAGGCTTTATTTCAGGAAAGTCACAGCACCAGGGGAGCTGGGAGCAGATGGTGTAGATGATGTGTCATACCCTTTTCATTTGGATGGGCATGAAATGCCCAAGGTGCATGACCAGGTGAGCACCCAGGTCTCCCCATCCAGGTGTCCATTTGACATCCAGACAGAAACACTGTGGCTGGCTGAAGGATGGCTGAGCTGGAGACCTTGGATTTGGCCACAAATTCTTTCTGACCTTCCACTGAGCCTAGAAAGTTTCGTTATGATCATTGTTGTCCAACCTTTGCTTGGACAGATAAGGAAAATAAGGTTCAGAGAGTTTTAAAATAAGCTACCCACTGCCACACAGCTTGTCTACACAGGACGGGTATCAGAACCCACATGTCTGTACAGGGATCCTCTGGGGTGACCTGGGCTGCGTGTCCTCCTTTGCTCTCATTCCTCTTATCCCTCATACAGAGGCACTGAACGGTACAGAGCAGCCCTGCTATGTCTTTCACAGAAACTCCTTATTCCCCAGTTGGCGATCTTTACTTCCCTCTCCTGTGCATGTTGTCAGAATGTCTAGAAAAATCTGACAGCTAGTATTCCATTTAGGGACAGCACGGGGTATGTGTCTTGAAAGGCCTCACACAGAAATCTTGCTGCCTTCCACTCAATTTCCAAATATAATGATTTCATTGGCAATGAAATGAAAAATTAGTAAGGATGAGAAGCTCCATTCTATAACGAGCCTTTGTAATGTTTACTCCCAAGGAACTAACCCAAACAAATGAGAGGCCAGGGCAGGGCTTTATCAGGTGGACCTGGGTTCAAATCCTGACTTGCTATTTAACTTTGGACAAATCACCTTGCTGAGCCTAAGTTTTCTCATCTGTACCACAGGGGCCACAGAACTTATCTCTTGGCTGTACTGATAGGTCAGTGGAACGTGTTAGCAAATGACCAGCACTAAGCAGGCATCCCGAGCAGTTTTCTTCCACCTCTTTCCTGCTGGACTGTTATCAATAGGGATTACACAGTAATCACTGGAGGCAAGCACCACCAAACTTAATATATACAGAGGGTGTCAAAGAAATGTATACACAGTTTAAGAAAGGAAAAAACTGCATTAAAATTACACTGATGGTTACCACTTTGAACACCTCTTGTAATTGCAGAAGTAAAACGTGACTTGTATTCATCTTTTGTTATCGGTATATATTGAGTATTACAATTGTAATACAGTTTTTTTTCCTTTCTTAAAGTGTATATACATTTTTGGGGCCCCCTCTGTAGTTTAAGTTGTCACAAGCACCCTTAAGGATCTGGTGACAGGCAAATAGATAATTCAACCACAAGACCTCTCAATTCCACATATGTCAGCGACTGGAACCAAATAATAAAATACAAATTTGTCTCCCAATGTCACTGAGCTTATGTTCACCAAAAACAAAATGTCTGGTGTTTACAAGTGGTTGAACTGAATCAAAACATCTCAGAACTCTCTTATGTAGCATGGATGATGAATGGGGTCATGGGTAGTCATATAATTTTGTATCTAACCCATTGGGGCAGATGCGGACCTATTTGTTTTTCCAAATAATTAGAACACAAGTATTGAAAACTAATACCTAAGTGGAGCATAAGTTATCTTAATAAGGGAATTCAAAAAGATCTGAGGGATTGGGGTTGCCTGAAAGTCCTACTTCGAGCCAAATATCTCAATGGGGATGTGTAGCCCTCTAATTGCAGGTAATGTCAGAGAGTCCCTGACTCAGTTGGGTTAAATGACCTCATGCCCAAAGCACCCAGCACCTGTTCAGTGCCTGACTCAGTCTGAATAACTTCCCTCCCAGAAACCAGGTGTGAATGCAGGAAACCATGGAATTACATTCTTTTAGTCTCCTCCCTGCCTTCATAAGGGTTTGTGTAGATGACTTCTTTCGGGGGCTCTAGGAAAATGGGTTCCATGCATGATGTGAGCTCCCAATTCAGGGTTTCCTGAAGGAGTGAGGACACCTTTCCTTATATGTATCTTGGAATTTCATCCTATCTCCTCTTGTCCATTCCTTAGGAGAGAAGGGAAAAAATGCTGCTTGTTTATGATCACATAAAGATAAGGCAGATTGGAATGTGCAAGAGGCTGTGTTTATGTGTATTTGTTGTTTGTGTTGACCTAAAAATCAAACAAATAGAGAAAACAAAATCAAGCCAAAATAAAAACTAATAGGAGGACAACCCCTCTCCTCCCAAAAACCTCTCCATCAAGAGCTACACACCCCATGGGCTCCTGGTCTTTTTCTGTGTTCTTTATTCTTCCATTCACGTGAAGGAAATAATTGACATTTCCTGACTTAATGGACAGAATCTGAACAGCTTTGTAAAAGTGTTAGACCCAAGATTTATAAAAGTGAAAAGTATAACAACTGACATAAAATGATGCTGATGACATTTGGAAATCCTCCTATTAATTTCTAACCGACTCGTGTCACACTGGTTGCCCACAGCAGCGTTTTCAAACACTTGCCACACTCTGGAAGCTCCATCTTCACTCCAGCTTTGCTGACCTCAAAGCCATCTGATGTGGGCTTATTTCAACTCCGCCTCTGTTTCATGGACCATCTCCTCCTTCCTTGCTCAGAGATAGATAGATGTGCCTTTTCCCCTTTTAAAGACAAAGACCTCCTGCCCCTTTAACTTTTTGTTCATCATCGATTCCTTCTTCTGACACTGAATAGGGCAGGATTTCTAATGCCCATGGATCACAAGCTCTCTAGGAGAGCTAATCAGCATGTATGTATGCACTTGCCGCAGCCACGCTCCAACAAGAGCAGGAGGAAAGGGCTTCCTGGGTGGGGAGCAGCAAGGATGAGGGTGGCCTGAGTGGGCTCTGGAGTCTGGGGAAAATGCCCCGCCCACTTCCTTCCCTCTCCTTGGTCAGTGTAGGTTGTGAAGTAGATGAGATTTGACAAGAAAAGCCTCCCATTGCTTGAAAGAAACACGGGAAACCAATTGTGCCCTCAGAGTTAGATGCTGGATTTACCAGGAACTGGCCTAGTGGAAGCTGATCGGTGGGTGAGGGATTCAAGATGTCAGCGAGGGCTGGCTGAAGTGGCTGGACAGGGCGAGAGAAGACAGCACAGAGTGACAGCTTGGGGGACAGGGAGGGCCAAAGGCTGAGAGGAGGGTGAGGAGGTTTAGGAGGCATGAGCCATGGAACTGTGTAATCAGACTGTGGTAGGAGCAGGGAGAAGTTCAAAATGCCAACAGGCCCCTGTTTGTGGGCAGTAGGTGTGGCAGAAGGACGGAAGGGAGAAGGCCAAGGTCAGCCACAGGACTCTCAGTACGAGGGCACCAGGGGTGAACTCAGGCCCTGTTCATCCTCTCTTCCTAGACACCTTTGCCCAAAATAGTCAGGGAGGCCCTCTCCTGAACATACAGAGGCCTGTGGACTTAAATGTATGCACCTGTGACTTGGGCCATATCTGAGACTGGAAAAATCTTAAACCTGAACACAAACAAATGAGCTTACGTTTGGGGCCAAACAGTGCTGACAAAATATTAAAACAAACAAACAAAACTCTCTGACATAAAAATATGCAAAGGGCGTTATGTAATGAAGGTTGCAGAGCTCATCCAAAAAACAGTGTGCCAATAATGTTTCTCTTGTTAAATAAGATCATGAATTTGAAAGCATTTAGTAGTGCCTGGTACTTATCATTTACCCCCCAAATGACAGAAATGATAGCTGTTCTCAGTATTATATGTATGAATCATTAAAGCGGACCCAGTAAGACTTCTATTTGGAAACCCCTTTGTCAGTGATTTATTTCATTATTATATGAGCTTTTGAGTTATAAAGACATTACTTAAAATTCAGATTACTTCCCAGTGTAGTCTGACCTTCCTCAAATTTCTAAGACTTGTGACATTTCTCTGAACAAAACACTGATCCACAAACAAAGGCTCTTGTGGAAGATGAGATGCCCAGAAATACTTTCTTTCTATCTCAAGAATGGTTGCTGACAATGGAGGGCTGGCACCCCAAATGCTTCCATTGTTTGAGCACATGTATGTCAGCTAGAAATGGGATGAAACGGGGAGTCCAGGCCTGCTGTTCCCCCAACCTTCAGCCCAATCCCTGCCCAACTCACCCCTATTTGCCCTCCCAATCCCCCTGCCTGTCCGGCTAGAAATGAGTTGGCTGTGACCATCTGCCCTATGTGTTCTGTGCGGCCCCAACTCCACGTACGGTCATTGATGCTATGGCCCAGGTCACAAGGAGGGAGGCCAAGGCAGCTTCTGGACCACAGCTGGGTTCTGTTGGCTGCACACAGCACCTTTGAAAATTTTAAATTTGAATGCCTTTACTGGGGGGCATTGCTCTCGAGGTTACCCCAGTCCCCACCACTCCCTATTTCTCTGGCTTGAGTTATTTAGTTTGTCACCTTGGAGTATAAGCCATCTACTGTTTCCTCTTGTCCTGGCCTCTGATCCTGCACACTGATACAGCATTGCAGCCCAGACAGCGCTGTGGCCGCCTGGACTAGTTCAGCCCCGAGTAGCCTCCCCGCCAGGGCTTGGCCAGCTCTAATGTGGCAGTTCTAAGACAAGGAAGCCAAATGCCATTCTGGTGTCTATGTGACAGCTTACCATCTGTATCCATTGACTTGTATATACCAACAATATATATAGCTTACCATCTGTATATATTGACTTCTGAGTATGTTCAGAAACAAAGAATAGAAAAAAATAGTTTGACCTCTTTAAGAAACCTCAGCATTGAACTAGTTAAAAATTGCTTGGTAGTCTGCTGTGCTGCTTTAATGTAATTTAAAAAATTCTATGTGTCAGAGCTATTAAAGCTGCTCTGAGTTTCAAATGGAAAGAGGGATTCCGATTCGATTATTTTGCTTCCCTGGAACTCCCTATTGATTAGGGGATAAGATAGGCTGATGTGTTTTTCGTTTATTTTTTTCCTTAAGGTTTCTTTCACGAGCCCAAGAAAAATGGCTTCTCATGGGTCCCCTTTCTGGCCCCAGGATGACCTTATTTCTTCTGTAATTATGTGGTTAAGTTCACGAGAGTCCTCTCAGGAATAGAGCTCTTTGGGGAGCATAACATAGAGGTGATCCATGCCTCCAGACCCTGTGAAGTCGGTGTAATTTTCTTGATGTTTATAGATGAGGGAACACACTCAGATGATACACCTCTTGCCCAAATCACACAATTAGCCACTGGACTTGACCCAGACTTACTGACAGTCTAAACAGACTCTTTCTACTACCTGTGCAGCCCCCACTAGGTAAAAGCCACACACCTAGTGACAGACCTTAGAGAGTCACCGGAGGAAGGACAGGCTCAACGGAGGTTTTGCAAAAATGCAAACTTTGGGGAAAAAAATACAAAAAAAAAAGAAGGTACATCTTTGTGAAAAGGATCATTTAACCTCAGTCCTGGATTCTTGGCTTCCATGCCCAGGAGACTATAACACATTTTTCATTCAGAGGATATGGAGGTGTTGGCCTGTCCCAGACCAGGAAGAAAGCAGGAGCAGGGTACCTACCTCCTTCAAACTCTGTCTGGCAGTTCCCTGAGGTATCGTTCAGGCTTTCCTCCTCATTGATGATGATGTTCTCAATGTCCTTCATTGTCAAGTGGTCCCGGAATGCATGATAGAGGATGTGCTTCAGCTCCTCCAGAGTGATCCTTTGCATGTCGAACTGTGGAGATAAAGAGGAGTGAGAGGGGAGAGAACTCTGCTTGGGGCCTGACCGGCGAGCCCTAAAGCTCCTCTATGGAAACTGGTCCCAGCTTTTCAGGACATCAGATGAGCAGTTTTCCATCATGTTCAGCTCCATGCATGCTTGTGAACTTGCAAGAACTTATTGGGAATACAATGAGTGCAACACATCTCCCTCAATTGAGACTTTTGGAGAAAAAAAATGCCACCTGCTAGTTTGGTTTCCTACTTGTCCAGCCATCTGTTGTCACCCCTCCTCCCCTCGTGCACTTTGGAGCTGCATCACTCTTCAGACAATGCAGATGTCTCTAAAATTGCTGTAGTCCCTCAAGAAGCCAGCAATTCCCATCTTGATTTAAGTATGTATTTTGTTTAAACAAGATAAATGCAAGTTCAAAGCCGTGTTTGTAAGAAAGAAAAGCTGAAGAGGAAGTGTAGCAATCCCAGTTAGGTAGTTAGGTACTTCCCCTCCTAATGGCAGTATTATGCTCTCCTATTTGTTTCTATCAGATTTTGTTGTGTCACTTTCTTAGCCAGTGAAATGTGAGTAGAAGTCACATATGTCACCTCCAATAAAAAGCTATAAGAGCCCTTGTGTGGTCTATCATTTGTTCTTTTCCCTCTGCCATGAGAATAGCAGGCCATACATAGGGGCTGTTCCTTCTGTCTGGGTTCCAGAATGAGGATAAAGTGGAAAATACCTGCAGATATCTGATAAAAGAAAAATAATGTAAGCAATGTCCTTTGTTGTTATCAGCCATGGAAACTTTGGGCTTCTTTGCCACCATAGTGTAACTTGCTTTTTGTCAACGATACAGAAATTAGTGCATAGAAATGAGAGGCCACCATTATAGACATTCTAAAATATGATGTATGGCTTCTAGCGCCAGGAAGTGCAAAATAAAACCATTACTGGAAGTTGGAAAGACAACAACCCTTAGTATGCAGTAGTGCAAATTTGGTAAAATCATGGTCTGTGATAACTTGTAGGACAGAATATATTGAATGACTTCGTGGCTTTGGGAAACAATTGGGGAAACAGCACATTCTGTTGCAGCTGGTTGAATCTGACAGGGTGCTGCAAGAAAGAGAGCTCAGAAAAGAACTGATTGGTTTGCAAGTCAGAAACAGAGGCAACTCAGAAATTCCTGGACTTGTAGGAAAGAGCAGATGTTTCTCACCTCCAACTAGGAAGAGATAAAATTGAGAAATGCTTTAAATAAGGGTACAGACCAATTAAAACAAATCAAATGTCCTGTTAAAACCTCTGAATGTGGTACGTGACTCTCCAAGTCAGCTGGTTATTAAGTTGAAACAGTGGTATATTTCAAAACTAATTGTGGATGTGGCTATTAGCATAAACTACTTGGAATCAAATAGATAAAAATATGACCAAGTTTTTGAGAGAGCTGTACTGGCCAAGAATCAACAGGCTGGGATTCTATGACTCTTCAAAACTGAAAGTGATCTTTGGGCTCCCAGTCTTCTGCGAGCACAAGCCATTATGAAGAAAAGCCGAACAGACCCCAAGAAAGACATATTTTCCAATGCCCTCATTAGATGAGTATCAGGAGTGGAAAAGGCTGGATCCCCAGGTGGTGAAGTGGGGGATGATACGTGAAATCATGCAATGAAATCAAGAGCAATTTCCAGGATGCAGAACTAGGGTCTGATCAAGGGATATTCCTCATCCCAAGGTCTGTTCAACAGGATTTCAGAATTGATCTGAGTCTTACACTGCTATGTATCTCCCATTTTTCTTCTTGTTGGATAGGAATGATTTTGTGGTCAGCCTGACCCTGTTCTACCACTATACGTGAGTGTGTGTGTGCTCAAGCACACGTGTATGTGTGGGAGGGATGGTTAATTTGTCTTTTTAGTTCATATTTCTCCAGATCAAGAGGAGCTGCACCTGAATTTGATATATCTCATGAGATTCTAGATCTTGAGACTTATGCTGTAGTTGGATGGGACTTTTAGGGTGTCTCCCTTGGAGAGATGATGAGTATGTTTTATGGCTGAAAGGAAGGAAATAAATACTTATGAGCAAGAATGTGGGCTGTAACAGGTCATATTATTTCCAATTATTTGTTTCCCCTCCCTGTGAGAGAATCTCTCTGCCCATTGACATCAGTCTTTGACCAATTAAAAGAGACTGAAAGTGGCAAAAGTCTCAAAAGCCATTGTGTATTCTGCCATTTCTCTTTTCCTCCTGCAACAAAAACATAGACTCCAAATAGGGGCTGATTCTTCCTCCTGAGTCCTGGAATAAATACAACATAGAGCTAACCCATGAAGGGCATGCAATTTGAGTGAGAAACAAACCCTTGTTGTTAGCCACTATGACTTTGGGATTTCTGCAGTATAACTGGCCAAGAATGAATACAGAAATCAATGTTTTAAGTCAGTCTGGATCATGATAAAAGAAGTTTAGACATTTTTCTCCCTCCACTTTCTTTGTAAAACAATTTCTACCTGCTTTAAGTATGCCCCTTGTTCTAACCAATTAAATTGGGTTACTGAAACTTGCTGGAAATCTAAATGACTCAAGTTCAAAGCCATTTCTATGACTAAGAGCAACTGAAGGGGAGTATGTAAAGTGGATTTGTTTTCTGCATCCCAGTTTATTGACTATAAAAGTAAATTTTGAGATACACTCAACATTGAGCCTTAGATTCGACATGGGGACATGTGGTTGTTAACCTGTGTGAGAAGGCTGACAAAATGCATGGTGAGGGTGAGGGACCTCTTAGATGAGAAACTTGGGACCCTCCTGCCAAGGTCAGAGACAAAGAGTGACAAAGTCATAGAGACTGAGAAAATGAGTAACCATTTCCTAGAAGACCAACTGAAGGTCTGGAGTGCCTGGAAAAACTGACCAGCTGAGAGTTTGCTGAAATTCAGAAATTAAGTGAAAAGAATTGGCCAGGGGCTGTTTAGAAGGGCAGGATAAATGCTGATTCCAGAAATCTATAGTTTTCCTTTTATTTGGCTATCTGGGTCATGTTTTAATATCAGAATACTAATATTAAAAAAAATACTTGAGTAGAATTCCATGTTTTCTATATTGTCAGCATAGATTTGTCTTTTAAAGTTTAAAATGAATCACTATAAAACAATTTGGACATAATGCTAACAAGTATTTCTGCCATAATTATCAGTCCATTTAGCTTTTTAATTTTTCTTGAGTCAATTTTGGAATTTTGTATTTTTTCAGAAAAACCAGTCAAAAGATTTTCATTATTATGTACATATAACTATGCACAATAGTACTATAATTTTAAATTTCAGTACTTACATCTCATTCTATATTTATAATCCTATTTTTTTTCCTCTAGGTTTATTTTTGCTGTTTTATTCTGTTTATAGTGGATCCCATTTAAAGAATATGGCCTGTACATCTCTTATTTTTAGGAGCCTAAAGAGTTTTCATTATGGTGGAATATCTGTAGGATCAATTACACAAATATATTTATCTTTATTCATCTTTATATCTTA